>NC_041217.1:27121575-27131823 GCF_002837175.3 Physeter macrocephalus
AGATTGCTTTTGCTATTTGGGGTCTTTTGTGTTTCCATACAAATTGTGAAATTTTTTTTTCTAGTTCTGTAAAAAATGCTAGTGGTAGTTTGATAGGGATTGCATTGAATCTGTAGATTGCTTTGGGTAGTAGAGTCATTTTCACAATGTTGATTCTTCCAATCCAAGAACATGGTATATTTCTCCACCTATTTGTATCATCTTTAATTTCTTTCATCAGTGTCTTATAGTTTTCTGCATACAAGTTTTTTGTCTCCTTAGGTAGGTTTATTCCTAGATATTTTATTCTTTTTGTTGCCGTGGTAAATGGGAGTGTTTTCTTAATTTCACTCTCAGATTTTTCATCATTAGTGTATAAGAATGCCAGAGATTTCTGTGCATTAATTTTGTATCCTGCTACTTTACCAAATTCATTGATTAGCTCTAGTAGTTTTCTGGTAGCCTCCTTAGGATTCTCTATGTATAGTATCTTGTCATCTGCAAACAGTGACAGCTTTACTTCTTCTTTTCCTATTTGGATTCCTTTTATTTCTTTTTCTTCTCTGATTGCTGTGGCTAGAACTTCCAAAACTATGTTGAATAAGAGTGGTGAGAGTGGGCAACCTTGTCTTGTTCCTGATCTTAGTGGAAGTGGTTTCATTTTTTCACCATCGAGGACAGTGTTGGCTGTGGGTTTGTCATATATGGCCTTTATTATGTTGAGGAAAGTTCCCTCTATGCCTACTTTCTGCAGGGTTTTTATCATAAATGGGTGTTGAATTTTGTCAAAAGCTTTCTCTGCATCTATTGAGATGATCATATAGTTGTTCTTCTTCAGTTTGTTATATGGTGTATCAAGTTGTTTGATTTGTGTATATTGAAGAATCCTTGCATTCCCAGAATACACCTCACTTGATCATGGTGTATGATCCTTTTAATGTGCTGTTGGATTCTGTTTGCTAGTATTTTGTTGAGGATTTTTGCATCTATGTTCATCAGTGATATTGGCCTGTAGTTTTCTTTCTTTGTGACGTCTTTGTCTGGTTTTGGTATCAGGGTGATGGTGGCCTCATAGAATGAGTTTGGGAGTGTTCCTCCCTCTGCTATCTTTTGGAAGAGTTTGAGAAGGATAGGTGTTAGCTTTTCTCTAAATGTTTGATAGAATTCGCCTGTGAAGCCATCTGGTCCTGGGCTTTTGTTTGTTGGAAGATTTTTAATCACAGTTTCAATTTCAGTGCTTGTGATTGGTCTGTTCATATTTTCTATTTCTTCCTGGTTCAGTCTCGGCAGCTTGCTAGCACTTACTTTTAAAACCATGTTTCAAAAATATTATTCATGGGCGTTATGGATAATATTTATCAAATCGCAGGAACAGACACTAGTAATGGCAAATTTTTATGTTCTTAGATTGTCACTTAATACTTACGTTTTTAAGATTAGCCCCTGAGAAGTTGATTATTTACTTTTGGTACTTAATGATCATTTAGGATATGAAACTCTCAAACATGTCTTTTGTCATCACCATAGAAAATGTTATGACCTCCAATCAATGATTATTTTTGAAGTAATGGGAGAAATGTTGTTATTATGTATTTTATATCATAAGCAAAATGTAGTAAATATTTTAAAAAGAAAATGCACATCTTAAAAGCACAAACTTTAAAGAAATTAAAAATTTTAAGGAAATACATACTTTCACATTGATAATAATCATTTAATTTTTTGGTTACTTATATAATCATAAATTATTATTTTCACAAATTTCTAACAGCTATCAATTTCTCATAAGACAACTAGGATAAATATTGACTAGAATGGTCTTTGGATTTAACCTAACTTAAAAAACAAAATAAAGCAAAACCTTTCAGCTTTGGTGGGAATGTTAGGGCTCTAGGACTTGAATGCAGTGACCTCAAAAACCTTTACATGGCTTTTCTCATCTGCAAATTGTTTCTCCGTGTCAACTGAAAGCATCTTTCTTCTATTTCACCAGACTTGTCTTCCCTGTTCTTATCTGACTTCTCTGTTTCAGGCAGTAGAGACAATGTATAATCACAACCGTTTTACAATTAGATAAAAACCAAAAAAAAAAAAAAAAAAACAGCTCTCAAGCAACTTCTTTGTAAATTTTTGAGCAAAACTTTGCTTCTGTGTTCTCTGATCAGATATTTGCCTTTATAGACATACAGTTCCTTTCTACACCCCACCTCCAACTTAAGGATGTCCTCATCATTCTGTGGTTAAAAAAAATTCTGCTTTGGTTATCAGGTGTTTTAGGATGACAGTTCTTCAAAACTGATTTCCCAAAGAGCTTATAAGGACTATGATATTTTAGACTAATTATTAAGTAGAGTTGAAGATTTTGCCTTTTAGGTTTACAGTGATTACTTATCTGTTGAGTGGGCTCATATTTGCATGGAAGTCGGCTTGTAAGCCTTGACTGTGTGCTTTAAGAAAGAATGCAGTAGTTCAGCTTTAAGGCATGCAGCCTATCAGAGGTAGAAGAAGGTCAACATATGCCTCATGTTTTAACTTACCAAAAAACTGTCTCCACTATATAGACTTCTAGCTCATTTTAGGAAAATAAGAAACCTATAATGCATGAAGGTATAATGAAACCTATAATGCATGGGCCAGCAGCAGGACTGGCTATGTAATTTTGGGGCCCAGAGCAAAATGAGAATGCAGGGTGCTCTTGTTGAAATATTAGGAATTTTAAGACATTGACAGCAGAGTATTCAACCATGCTTAGGGCCCTTCTTAGCAAAGGCCATGTGTGATTGTGCAGGTCATACCCTTAAAGCCTGCCCTGGTCAGACGTTAAGATGGGAGTAAAGAGGAAAAGGGATGATCCATTTTTTTCATGAAATTTCCCTCCCTCTATCTATCTCACTCTTACCTATGATTCATCAGATGTGACCATCTCTCAAGGGGCACTGTTATGCCAGTGACCTAAGACAGTGACACTTTAACTCTAGTCCATGGGGGAAGGGGCGTGAGAGGGAGGTCTCATTCCACCAGTGATGAGATAAAGGGTAGGGGTTGAAAGCCTTCTGAACTCACCTAGGAGAGAGAGCGTGAACTTGGGAAGCCTACAACTTTCTAGCAGTTACTTAATCTCTCTGAGTCAAATTTTTCATCGCTGTAAAACTGTGACATTTACCTCGAAGCATTATCATATGGACTTGACATAATGTGGGAAATACCTAGTGCAGTGACTGGGATGCAATGGGAGCTCAATTATATTATGCATATGGTCATTTTGTGTGTGTGAGTGAGGAAGTGTATTGAATATGGGTGAAAAGGCCTCAAGTCTCAGGTAGGGTGGAGGATCTCAAAATGCTTGAAGAGCCTCATAAGAGCTGCCTGCCTCTCTGCATCCCTCCTAAGTTCCCAAGTACTTTGGAATGGTTTAAAACTCAGAATTGCATCTTCTCCCAAACAGGGTAAGGAACAATCTGTAGGAAGTCAATACACAGTAGAGTTCAGTCTCTAACACTGAAAATTTGCCAACTTTCACCCACACCGTGGAGATGAGAAAGCAGCTGTGGGCAGACAGTAGAGGAAGAGCCAAGGGGTCACTGGGCTATATTACATTTACAGATGTTCCATTGTTCGCCCTGAGATGCTGCAGTTTGTCTATTTTATCCAGCTACCTCTCCATGATATACAGAGGATACAGCCAAAACCATTTTATGTAGTTTTTCCACTTTGTTTTGATTTATTATTTGTGGTTTACAGTATTATCTCCAGTAACAACAATGGAATTTCCTTCCCTACTAATTTGGCCTGTTTCCATTTTGCCTGTTTCTTTTAATTTCCTTTTTTTGGACTGAAACCTCCACATGACTCTCCTCTGTTTATTTCCTTGCATGTATGTGTCAGCATCATTTATGTCCACTCAGAAGGACTTCGTTCATTAATTATAAAGGTTCTGTTTCCTGGTTCCTAGGAGAGTGTATTAAGTGCTCCATGCTTTTAAGTAGTTCACAATGGTTTTGGTTAACAGTTTCCTCATCATTGCTCTCTGCCAGCAGACTGCTTGCTCTCCATGGCTTACAGATGGAGCATGTGAGGCAGAGAAGTAACTTGGCTGCAGAAGACCCTTCTCTCGAATCTTCTGACCTATCACCCCTGCCCAGCTTATCAACGCCGATTTCCATTTACTTTTATTTGGGCAGTAGGTTATGTGAGCATAAGACCTGCTTTTTGCAGACATGCTCAGTTCCTTGAAGACACCCTCTCTTATGAAGAGCTTACAGCCCACTAAGTCAAAAAAAGTTGAAGAGAAGGAATAATTCGACTTTTAATCTGTTATTTGAATATATTAGATCTGCTGCCTTATTTTTACTGGAGTCTTATGATTACTGAATTAACTAATCCATCAAACATTCATGTAGTACTTACTCTGTACATGACATCATCTCTAGTGTTAAGATGCTTGAAAGATCAGAAAGTAGAAATAAAGTTGAAAACAAATAATTATAATAAAGTGTTTTAGGTGACATGATAGAGATCTGTCCAGAGTATATATAGAGACTAACAAAGGAGGAGGGGCCTTTATTCTCTTGGCGTGGTGGGTGGAGGGGAGGTGACACAAACTAAGGCTTAAAGATCCTAGATGTATCTGAGATCCATAAGCACTTTCTTTTTTTAAAAAATAAATTTATTTATTTTATTTATTTATTTTTGGCTGCGTTGGGTCTTTGCTGCTGCCCGTGGGCTCTCCCTAGTTGCGGTGAGCAGGGGCCACTCCTCATTGTGGTGTGCAGGCCTCTCACTGCGGTGGCCTCTCCCGTTGCAGAGCATGGGCTCTAGGTGCACGGGCTTCAGTAGTTGTGGCTCGCGGGCTCTAGAGCGCAGGCTCAGTAGTTGTGGCGCACGGGCTCAGTTGCTCCGTGGAATGTGGGATCTTCCCGGACCAGGGCTCGAACCTGTGTCCCCTGCATTGGCAGGCGGATTCCCAACCACTGCGCCACCACGGAAGCCCCATAAGCACTTTCAAAGGACTGAAACAGAATGGCAGAGGAGGCAGCCGGGCGTGGTGGGAGAAGGGAGGCAGAGGAGGCCTTGGATGCTGTGTTAAGGAGTTTGGACTTCATTCTCCGGGCAAAGTTTTTGGTAGGTAGAACATCATTATCAGATTTGCTTTTTAGAAAAATTACCCTGAGAAGGATAGACCCGGGGGACGTGAATGGAGGTAGGGAGATTCCTTAGGGCAGTATGGTTCTGGGCAGGCATGATGTGATTCTAAACAAGCCAATGGCAGGTAGAATGATGTCAAGGAAGTAGACTTTATAGAATTGTTATCAATTTTTAGATACTGTCTCTGCAGTAACTGCTGATGAAACGGAGGCTCAGGAAAGTAACACAGCCAATAAATATTGAAGAGAACCTTCCTCTGTGCTTCCACTACAGTTTAGAATCATGATTACTGAGGCGTTTCACACATTATGCTGTAATACACTGTGTTGTGATTGCTTGTTTACAGCACTTTCTGCCCTGAGACAGTAAGCTTTTTAAGGTGAAGGACCAAACTACCAAATTATTTGTGTATGCCTTGCATGGAGCCTCGAATAAATAAGTGTTTAATAGATGTTTGAAGAGTAAAACTCCTGACACCAGAGCCAGTGCTTCTTCCACATGCACTGCATGGCATGGAAATATGAAAACATCGCTCAGGCTTGTCTTATATCCACCCATTTCCATTTCCCCTACTGAGGGGCCAGAGCAAAGTGACAAGCAGATAGAACAGGTAGAGGATGCTTTTTACTTTGCTTTACAATTTTTATCGCTTCGTCCATTATCAGAATGCATCCCTGCCTCCAGATTCCTGCATTAAAATACCAATCATGAATATCTAAAACATAAAAAGTGGCCATAAAAGTTGGTGCCTGTTGTAATACTGTTGTTGATGGTCTCATTATCCACAAATCAAGCGTGATAGTTTGCTTTCCTATCTCTTTTTATGTTACTCAGTGTTTTAACCTGGATCCCACTTTATTCTTCCAAACAGATCCGTAATGCCTCCTGCCTGGCTCTTTCAAGATGGAGGGGAAGCCCGTGGGAGAGCCTGCTCATGTGGTGTCTAAACTCAAACTTTCCACCAAGGTAGAAAGTGCAGGACACTGGCTGGTGGAAGATCACGCTCGGATATGGGAAGTTTTAAAGACAGAGGAGGTAAGACAACTCTAAGTGACACAGTTGGCGCAATGATGGATTTTCTTAGACTTGAAACTATCATTCTTAGTGTAGCCATGATCATAGGCCAGCTTGGCAATTTTTTATTCGGGGGCCATAGGCACAACCACAGCTGAAGAATAAGAAGTCAGGGATGTGTCCCTTGGACATTAATAATACTCCACAGTGATTCAGCCAAGGGAGTTAGCCCTGACCGATAGGGCTTAAAATATACAAGTAGACATTGTCCTTGTAGAATCCTACCAAACCTAAATGGGAAATCAAATCGTGGTGAGAAAGTTGATTCCTAAGGAACAACTAACACATGTGGAATTATATAAATTCATTCCTTGACAGCACGAGGCTAAGTATCAGTTAGGGCTCTCTGGTTGCAAGCAACAGAAATTGACTCTGACTAATTTAAAGAAAATGGGAAATTATTGGAGGATATTGGGAGGCTCACAGAATTGATGGGAAGTTTGGAGAACTATGTTTTGAAACAGGACAGGAACCAAGTCAGCAGGAACTACTCAGAGCCCTACCCCTGGTATAAATTCCAAACTGGTCTCTACCCTCTCCTCATTCTCACATTTCTCTGCTCAAGATGCAAAGCCATGGGAGTGAGGGGGTCACTGCCAAGCCTAGTCACATGTCTTTCTGTTGGTTATTCTGTAAAGAGAAAAGGAATCTCATGAGAAATCATTGTACCAAGTCCTCAGAGCATTTGTGTTTGGTATCCAAATCTCTAATACCTGCATGTTGTGACAATTCCAATCTAAGAAACTAACATAACAGCTACAGTCTTAAACGTGTGAAATCCAGCCAAAGAAATTGTAAACACTTTCTACGGAAATACTTGCCCAACTGATTTTTTTTTTTTTAAGCAATAAAACTCTGCAGAGAGCTCTTGAAGTCTTTGTGTATCTTACCTAACAGGGCCAAGACTAGGATCAGATAAGCGAGGTGCTGAGGGTACAAAATTTAAGGAGGCGCTCACTCTTAGGTTTGTGTCCTGCACTTGCACAAGTTTGAAAGTTAATGAGTCCTGATGTTTTGCATGCTAGATGACTTGCTTGCCTCACCCTAGTCCTGGCACCCAATTTTATTCCCCTCCCTCCTTACCCAAAGGTAATCACTATCTTGAATTTGACGTCTATCATCCTTATGCACATTTCAATATGTATACTGCATACGTGTTATCTGTATTTCCAATATATAGTATTGATTGACGTCTGTTAAGTTTTACATAAGCTTTATACTGTATATCTACTTCTACACCTTGCTTTTTTTACTTAACATTTTGTTTCTATTTTATCTGTTTTCCATGATGATACATGTAGTTCTAGTTTATTCATTTTAACTGCTTTTTATACTCTATTGATTAATAAGGTCAAATTTATTTATCCATTTGCTTGTTGATTAACTTTGTTTTTTTCAATACAAGGCAGTGTTATACATGTTTCTAGCATAGACACCTAGAAGTGGCATGCTGGATTATAAAGTATGAAAGCCTTCAGTTTTACAAGTTATTACCAGATTTGTCTCCAAGATGGGGACATGAGTTTATATCCCCACTAACAGCATATGAGAATTTTCCCTACTCTACATTCTCCCAGTTATTGATATCATCAGACCTTTAAATATTGGTTAATCTGATTATTTTGAAATGGGGCCTTCTTGTTTTAACATGAATTTTTTCCATATGGATAATCAATTATCCTCATACCATTTTTGAATGTCCATCATTTCTTCTTTAGCTTGTAATGCTATATTTCGTGTATCATGTTTCTTTACATACTCTCTCTGCTGATGTGATACTTCTTCAACTATTCTAGCTTTGAAGGAAACCTGGATATCTGGCAGGGCATGTCCCTCCACTGAGTTATTGCTCTTCAAAATTGTCTTGGCTGTTTTTGGAACTTAGATTTTCAATATGAATTTAGGATGACCTTATTAAGTACTGCAAATATGAAGAAAAAACAAAGTCTGCTGGGAATTTGATATGGATTGCAATAAGTTTGTTGATTAATTTGGGGGAGTATCAACATGTTTATGATTCAGTGAATATCTTGTCTCATTGTTGACTTTAAAAGGCATGCTTCAATATTTCACCCTCAATATTTCACCAATATTTTATCCTATACCATTTTGCTGTAAGATTTTTATAATGAAGGTTAAGGAAGCTCCTTCTATTCCTTTTCTTTTTTTGCTAAATGTTAATTTCTTTACATTATAATATTTGATATCTACAAAATAATATACATGTAACTTATAGTGTATAATATTAAAATAAACACTTGTGAGCTCACAACCAACGTAAGAACTAGAATTTTACTGATTTGTTGAATCCGTATGTGTAATCCTTCACATCCTTTCCCCTGGATTCCTTTCCTTACAAAGGTAACCATGTTCTTGAAATCTGTGTTTAATCATTCTTTGGCTTTTAAACAGTTTTATTACATACATATGTACCCCCCCAAAATATTGTTTAGTCATATAAGCTATTTATATAGTCATATATATGTGTGATATATATCTGATTTCTTTGGTGACTTATTTCTGTCACTCAACATGTTTCTAAGATTTTTAAGACTTACAACATTAATACATGTAGTAGTAATTCATTAATTTTTACTGTTGAATAATATGCCATTATGTGGTTATACCATGATTTATTTATTCAGTTATGTTGATGAACATTTCAATTATTTAGCTTTTTTTTCATTATGAACAATGCTACTGTGAACATGCTTATACATGTCTTATGCCCCTGTATAAGAATGTCCCTATTTTCTAGGTTAATACCTGTTATGTGCAAGTTCCATCTTGCAAGTTATTGCCACATTGTTTTCCAAAGTGGTACCAGTTTACACTCCCACCAGCAGTGCATAAATTTCCCCCTATTCCATATCCTTGCCAAGTTTTGGAATTGTCAGATTTCTTAACTTTTCCAGTCTAGTTTGTATAAAATCGAATCTCATTCTTTCCTCGTTTCCTTCTTGCATCTCAACCCCATCTCTGATAATTTTTCTTTTTCTTTTAGAGTTTACTTTTCTGAGGGTCTAAATTTAGCAAAAGTCTTTCTTTGTGTGTTTTATTATCATTTTATTATTATTTGGTTTGAAGATGTCTTTATTTTAAGTGCAGTCTTAGGACGATAGTTTAGATGGATATAGAATTTCAGGTTACTTTATCTCAGTACATTGAAAATATTCCATTGTCTTCTGCTTTCCGTTGTTTCCGTTGTAAACTAGCTGAAAGTCTAAGTTTTATTTCTTTGACTATACAGATCTTCCTTGACTTACAATGGGGTTATCTCCTGATAATCCCATCATAAGTTGAAAGTATCATAAGTCAAAAATGCATTTAATATACCTAATCTACCAAACATTACAGTTTACCTTAGCCTACCTTAAATGTGCTCAGAAAACTTACCTTAGCCTAAAATCATCTAAATGCAAAACTTATTTTATAATAAAGTGTTGAATATCTCATGTAATTTACTGAATACTGTACTGAAAGTGAAAAAACAGAATGGTTTTATGAGTACAGAATGTTGTAAGTGTATTGATTGTTTACCTTTGTGATTGCGTGGCTGACTGAGGGCTGTGGTTTCCTGCCATTGCCCAGCATCATGAGAAAGTATTGTATTGCCTATTGCTAGCCTGGGGAAAGATCAAAATTCAAAATCTGAAGTATGATTTCTACTGAGTGCGTATCACTTTTGCACCTTCATAAAGTTGAAAAAATGTAAGTTGAACCATTGTAAGTTGGGGGCCATCTGTGATGTCTTTTCTCTCTAATTACTTAGGTATTCTCTACATCTTTGCTGTTTTGCAGTTTTACTCTTCTGTGTTTAGGTGTGGGTTTCTTTTGTTTAACCTCTTGGAAATCATAGGACTTCCCAAATATATGGATTGGTGTCTTTCATCAGTGTGGAAACATCTCTGTAATTTTCTTCTCTAATAATTGTTTTTGCTTCATTTTCCTTCTGAAACTCCAACAAGATTTATGCTCTTTTTTTTTTTTTTTTTTTTTTTTTTTTTTGCTGTACGTGGGCCTCTCACTGTTGTGGCCTTTCCCATTGCA
>NC_041217.1:27131953-27159140 GCF_002837175.3 Physeter macrocephalus
TCCCCTGCATCGGCAGGCGGACTCTCAACCACTGCGCCACCAGGGAAGCCCTATGCTCATTTTTCTTACACTTTTCTCATGTCCCTTAACCTCTCTTTCAGAGTTACTATCTTTTTTCCTCTCTGTACTGTATTCTGATTAATTTTAGATCTATCCTCCAATTCACTAATTCTCTCTTCGGTTGTATCTAATTTGCCCTTTAATCACTGAGTTTTAAATTTCAGTTATTCTATTTTTTACTTCTAGAAGTTCAGTTTTGTTCTCTTAAAATCTTCTAGTCATTATTTTAGTTTCTTGCTTCCTATTCATATTTTTATTTTTAAAGACTATTTGTCAAGACATTTGAAGAGTATGAGATTTTACACTGTTTTCAAATTAGCTGAAAGAAGATATGAGACTTGTCTCAGAGACAAAAGACTTTATTAGTCACAGAAGAAGCAGTAGCCAGAGTGTCAGCATGTTTGTTTTGGTTCCCTATGTCTCAGTTCCTACAGGAATGACACAGATAGGCCTAGATAGCTGCTTGCACAGGAGAGGATCACTGACCTTGGGGAACTTGCCAGTTTATAGTAGACAGTAAGAAAGCCTACACTTTCTCCTAGTGAGAGACATTACTTTATCCTTGAAGGATACTCACTGCAAACACAGACCTGAAAAATGGTCCAGGTAAAGATCAGCTAGAGCCTTGGTACTTTTGTTTTGTTTTGTTTTTTTGCTTTTGTTTTTTTGTATACAAAGCAAGACATGCAGAAACAAGAGAGACTCATGGAGGAGTGTTTCTGAACAATATTAAGTATAATGGTTTTATATTCTAAATTGGCAATTCTGATAGCTGTGAGTCTTATTCAACTATCTGTTTTTTCTTTTGGCTCTTGCACTTGGTGTTTTGGTTCTTTGTGTGTTTTATGATTTTTGAAAGTGGGTTCATTTTTCTTGGAATGAAAGGAGTTTTCTCTGGAGAGAAATTGCATTTACTTCTGGGAGCACTATCAACTGGAAGTCACTTTAAAATAAATTCTTAGCTTGAGGTTTTTCAGACCACTCAGTGTGAATACAGGCTGGAAACCTATAGATATGTATGCTTGTGGTAATTAATTCTAGGGGGAAATGACTCCCCTCTCCTTGCCCCTTTCCAGCACCATATTTCAAGATAAGCAATTTTCCTTATGTTGTCATGGAGGGCATGTGGTTTAATGCAATAAGAGTTTATTTCTCAATCACATAATAACCCAATATAGGTGTTTCTGATGAGAATGAAGCTTTTCTCCATATGATGATTCAGGGTCACAGATTACTTTATTCTTGCAGCTCCACCATCCTCTGGGGCCTAGGAATCTTCTAAGTTCAGATAGCAATTAGCAAAAAAAGAGATTGAAGAAGACACACCCAGTTCTTAACCTTCCTGGACCAGAGTGACATACATCATATCACTTTACATTCTATCACCATTGAGAACTAATCCCACTGTCCTATGTGGATATGAGGGAGGTGAGGTGGGGAAATGTAATCTCTGGCTGGGCAACCACTTACTAGTGATGACTCAGTACTCTGGAAAGGGAGGCACAAATTGAATTTTGGCAGGCAGTTAAATAAGTGTCTAGCAAAAAACAAAGCTTAAGTTTACCTGGTTAAGCCAATGCCCTCTAAATGGAGGCTGACTTCAGTGCTTATCTCTGTAGGTTCTTCTTTCATATAGGTTTGGCTTTTAAGATTTCTTAATTTTTTGTCAGCCTATCAATATATTGAAAAAGGCTTTTTAGTTTTATTTTATCAAGCATTTTTTAGTTGTTCTTAGGGGGAGAGTTAATTACAGTATTCAGTCCACAATACTGCTGGACATGTGAGTCCTACACTCTTTTGTGAGTTAAAGTGTATCTTAAAAATATATGCTTTGAAAACTTATTTTTAAAAAAGTATTTCACTTGGTCAGGAAGTATCATCTAGATAATGTTGAATCTTTATTATTTTTGGCCACATTTAGTTAAGTACCTTCTTATACAATATTTATGACTGACTTCTTAGAATCATTTATAAATTTTATGTAGGCACAAATCAGTTTGTCAAATATATTTGAATTTAAAATATTATTTCATCTTTAATGCATTGATTAATTTTAACTATTCTAAATGTACCATTAAATATAAATATTTAATTGTTAAATTATAAATAATACCTGGATATAGCAGAAAATAATGAAGTTTTTGATGAATGATCAAGCATGAAAAATAAATGTCTTTATAAAATCTCCGTATCTTTTTTTTTTCAATTTTTATTGGAGTATAGTTGATTTACAATGTTGTGTTAGTTTCAGGTATACAGCAAAGTGAATCAATTATACATATACATATATATATATATATATATATATATATATATATATATATCTCCACTCTTTTTAAGATTCTTTTCCCATATAGGTCATTATAGAGTATTGAGTAGAGTTCTCTGTGCTATACAGTAGATCCTTATTAGTTATGTATTTCATATATAGTAGTATGTATATGTCAATACCAATCCCGCAATTTATCCCTTCCCCCCAGTAACCATATGTTTGTCTTCTACATCTGTGGCTCTATTTCTGTTTTGTAAATAAGTGCATTTGTACCATTTTTATAACATCTCGGTATCTTTTATTTTTTAAAATGAGCAAGGGAGCAGTGAGGAGGTTGGACATGTTTTTGTGGTGATGAAAATGTTCTGTCCTTTGATTGTCATGGTGGTTACATGAATATACATATTTGTCAAGACTAACTGAACTATGTACTTAAAACTGATACATTTGGGGGCTTCCCTGGTGGCGCAGTGGTTGAGAGTCCCCCTGCCGATGCAGGGGACGCGGGTTCGCGCCCCGGCCCGGGAAGATCCCACGTGCCGCGGAGCGGCTGGGCCCGTGAGCCGTGGCCGCTGAGCCTGCGCGTCCGGAGCCTGCGCTCCGCAACGGGAGAGGCCACGACAGTGAGAGGCCCGCGTACTGCAAAAAAAAAAAAAAAAAAAAAGGATATATTTTATTATATGTCAATTATGCCTCAATAAAGTTGATGTTAAAAAATGGGCAATAGGTTGGGGGAACAGTGTTAAATGAATCAATAATTGCAATGCAGTGTGATGAGTGCTGTAACAAATACATACACAGGTATTTTCAGAGCCTACAGCAGGGAGCTGTAGTCCAGCATGGTTGTGAGTAAGCTTATGTAGGTGTGGGTGTCAGGGAAAGAAAGCTTCCCAGAGAGGTAAGACTTGAGTTCGTTCTTAAAAGAAAAGTAGAAGTTAGCCCAGCAAAAGGGATTTTAGAAGGGGAACCAGAGCAAATATTCCTGGAAGAGGGAAGATTGTACAAAAGGGCAGTATTAGAGAAAACACCCTGCAGTTTGGAGCATCCGTAGCAGAAGAGACATGGCAAGAGATAAAGCTGCTGAGAAGCACCAAATAACGAAAGGTCTTGTATGCTTCACTTGGACATTCAGAAATTGTCCTGTGGGCCTTGGGGAGTCAGTAAAGGGTTTCAGGCAGGGGTAGTGACGCGGTCAGATTTGTTTTTTAGAAATGCTGCTCTGTCAGACATGTGAAGGGTGGCCTAGAACACTTCAAAACCGCTCTTGGCCACTTTGGTGTCCTTCTTCTCTGTCCACGCTATGCTAGGGATTATCTGGGGTGGTTCTTTTTTTCATAATGAGAATTCTCTCTTTCCAGCTGGGCTGTCTGTCCTTGAGACCGTGTCCATTAGTTTTAATTCTACTTCACTTAGAAACCCTAACGCACTGGCATACTGCTGGACACAAGTTGAAATAAATACCTGATGGTTGATTGATGAATCATTTTCATGGTGATTCTGTAATCATGTAATCATGATGTCACAGTCATATGTTGTTTCTCTAAATTTTAACGTCAACCAAAATACTGCCATCTCTGGGCACAACGGTGATTCATTTGATTCACCATTGTATAGCACTAAGTGGTGGTGGTTTTTGTTGTTGTTACTGATTGAAATTGCATCAACTCATTCATTATGCACCGGACTTATCTGTGCTCAATGTCTTACCTTTGTGAGAAGGCTGCCAAGATAAGCAATATTCTCTGTGGCTGTGAAACAGAGATGTTCTCTGTGGGAAATTAAACTAGGGGATGCCCGTATGGAGACTCTCCCTCTCAATCCAGTTCTGGAATGTGGGCCCACATTGTAACATCACATTCTTGGAGGAAGAAATAGTATGTGTTCATCATGCATACTTTGGAGATTAAATCATACTCATCTGAGGGATAGGAAGTGAGAGAATTTAAAAAAAAAAGAAAAACTGGATGACAATTTGGACAAGCAATGGGTGTGCATTGTATTCATCTCTGAAGAGTCAGCTCTTTGCTGAACTTAAAGGCTATGGTTCGATGACAGCGCTAGGCTTCTTCTTTGTGATTCTGAATGACTTCTTCTCTCTGCCACAAATTTTAACATGAGGCAAAGGGATAGAAATGTCCCGCCGAGGACCTTATTAGTATATAAACATGCTTTGAAGTATTTTTACTGAGATGAGTAAAGTAGACATTATCATCAGTAGTGAGAAATGGAATATTGAGACCAAATAATATTCAACTGGGGTCTGTAAGGGAGGGAAAATATCATTTATTGAGCACCTACTCTGTGTCAAGAACTGTCCTTGGCACTTTTATATTCATCAATATATTTAATTGTCACAGCCATAGGGACATTTTTGTTTGTTTGTTTTTTTTTTTTTGTGGTATGCGGGCCTCCCTCTGCCGTGGCCTCTCCCGTTGCGGAGCACAGGCTCCGGACGCGCAGGCCCAGCGGCCATGGCTCACGGGCCCAGCCGCTCCGCGGCATGCGGGATCCTCCCAGACCGGGGCGCGAACCCGGTTCCCCTGCATCGGCAGGCGGACGCGCAACCACTGCGCCACCAGGGAAGCCCATAGGGACATTTTTGATAAGGAGTTTGAAGATTAGAAGTTAAGGCACATGCTCAAAGATACATAGCTGGTAAGTGGCAGAGTAAGATTCAAACTCAAGCTTGTCTCTCTTCATTTATACTGTTACCTCCTCATGAAGCTGTCTACCAAAATTGTTTAAATCGACCTGATTCTACATTTGGTTTCCCTGCCCAGACTTCAGCTTAATCCTGGCCAGGGCAGCATCCTCAGCACAATAAATGGTACCAGTCTTGCTCTCCTAGGGCCTGGCTCAGCAGTGTCTCGTGGGAATAAACACCAACGTTCCCACTGAGTCCTAACTCTCCTTCGTTCCTCAAAGTGTTGTCCAAGTGTGTGGCTGGGTTTCCATCTCAGTTTTCCCATGTAGTGTCCAGGTATCTCATGGAGACTGCACCCTGCCCTTAACTCCATCCCATTTACATGGAGCCCTAAACCTCTGCTAAGCTCTTCATAGCTCTTTTTTCTGCATAACTGAATCCTGCTCCGCATACTCGAAGCTATTGACTGGAGTCCAATTGTGTGAACAGTCTGATTGTTTGGAACCTGGGTATTTTCACCCGTTCCCTGAACTACTGTTGCTTCCTTGGACATTAAAGCCTGCCAGAATCACATCAGAGTTTTCCTATGCCCTTGAGATACTGCTCACAAAATATCACCATGGGGCACAGACCTACTATCAGGGAAGTCTCTCTAGCTCCAATCTACCCACCTTGTATCTTCATATTTTCACCCCTCGGCTCTTGCTGCCAGAGTCCCAAGTAGCCCCACGTAAGACCATTTGAGTTATGGCATGAGGTTTCCAATAAGCTTCATAGTCTAAACTAAAGGGAGATACCCCTGATAACAAACGTTTCATATTGGTTACTTTTCAGTGTTGGTGTTAGAAGGTGCTCGAGTATCACCTCTTCAAGGAAGACATCCTTGACCCCTCTGGTCAGGGTTAGTGACCCTACCGTGTGGTCCTACCTCTGCTTATCTATCTCATAAGACTCATCACGTGAATGGTACTCGTATGTTTATATATTGCTGTCTCTCAAACTAGAATGTAAGCTTCTCAAGGGCAGGGCCTCTGTCATATTCATCTGTATATGCCAATATGATTCACAGTGTTTGGCACTTAGTAGGTGCTTAAGAAGTATTTACCAAATACAGAAAATATATGGAGGAATTAAGA
The DNA here is from genome assembly GCF_002837175.3 of Physeter macrocephalus. Lineage (NCBI taxonomy): Eukaryota > Metazoa > Chordata > Mammalia > Artiodactyla > Physeteridae > Physeter > Physeter macrocephalus. Next base: position 27,138,066 of record NC_041217.1, read on the forward strand.
GTGTGGACTCTGGAGCCAGACTTGCTGTGTGACCTCGTTAAATTTCTTAATCTCTCTGTATTTCAGTTTCCTCATCTGTAAAACGTGTATACTAATAGGTTGTGAGAATTAACTGAGTGATATTATGCAAAATGCTTAGAACAGTGCTCCTACATAACAAGCAATAGATGCAGACTTTTATTATTATTGAATGAATCAGTGAGGGGGGAAGAGTACAAAATGTTACACCATACTGGCCTACTAATTTTACAATAGTTGCTTCTGACCCGTGCCGTCTAAGTTCAAGATTGCCCCCCATGTTCTGGAAGGCCTCACACTCCGGGATCCTTTTTATGTTTTTAAATTACTACGGGATTTGAACTGGTAGACACAGCTGCCTGACTTCAGTGAGACTGCCACCCCCAAGGTTCCTATGGGTGATCTTTCCAGGAGGAAGACAACCCCAACTAAACAGCACTGTGTTGAGGTATACAGATAATTCCGGGGAGTGGCCAGATAGGGGGGTTTCCGAACCACTCAGCTCCTCCCTCTCTCCCCCGTGTGTGAAGGGGGGACGACACTTGAGTCAGCAGTGTGCTCCTCAAGGGCCTCTTCCTGAAAAGGAGTAGGCAGGCTGGGTTCTAAACCTTGTGCTATCCTAGCTGCTGACTCAGTTGCTCACGTGACCATTTGAGTGGGAAAAGGCCAAGCCCTCTTAGGAGGATAAAGTTGTTATGTAGAGAGCTTTCTCCTGTAGAACTCTCTTAGACATTTGCAACCAATTTAGCCTGTTCTGTTTGGCTCCCAGTCCTAGAACGCACCATGCCTTCACTGTATCAGACATGAACATTTCTTGGCATTTTGCTACAGAGAGTAAAGGAAACTCCAGGTGGATTTAGGAAGGAAGGGAGGGAGGAAAGAAGGAAGGAAGGAAGGGAGGGAGGGAGGGAGGGAGGAAGAAAAAGACCAGTTTCTTGAGGGCCTGGAAATCATTCCTTCATGGGGCTTGCATTCATGTGGGTCTTAGGTCTCCAAGAAAAAGTTTGCAAAGCAGTTCTGTTTCAGCTCATTGTTTTCCAAAATGTGTTCGTTGTAAACCTCAGGGTCTCTTTTTATTCCCTTGAAAACTCCATGGCATCAGGACAAGCTTGGCATGAGGCAATAAAGAGGCAAACGATGGGAGGAGAGGAGCTTACACACTGAAATAGTGCCCATGAAAGGGAAAGAAGTGTCTTCTGTCCTTTAGGCTTATCTCTCCTTCGAGGGGACAAATATGAGAAAGAAATGACATTATTCAAATTTGCCCTTGGATGACAAATGTTGGGTATTTGGGAGAGATTCAATTCCTTCCCACAGCAGTGAGTAGCTAGTTCAAAGGCCCACCCTCTTTCAGGGGCCCAGAAGAAGAAATAGTTGAAAACTTTCACTATAAACTCTTCTCTTATGACCTGGCATCTGAGAAATTTACCTGCTTTGCTTGATGAAAAACCTGGGTCTAGGAATCTGAGGAAACTTTATAAAAAAATCTTTTTTTTTTTTTTGCCACGCTGTGCAGCTTGTGGGATCTTAGTTCCCCGAACAGGGATTGAACCCAGATCCTCAGCAGTGAGAGCACAGAGTTCTAACCACTGAACCGCCAGGGAATTCCCCAGGAAACTTTATAGATGGAGGACATTTCAGAAAGGTAGTGATTTAGGGGTGGTCACTGGTAGGAAAGGGTTAGCATTCTTTAAAAAATTGCACTCTGATATCAGGATATTGGTAGCCCCAGTGCATTTGCACATCATGCTATCATCTCTGTTTAGGGTACCCTTCCTTCCACTTTGCCTAGCTAATTCCTATTCATCCTTCAGACTCTGGCAATTTCCCCTGATCTCCACAGACTATGTTGTATGCCCTTGTCATTTTTTTCTTAACTTTTTAAAAAAATACCCTGTGTTTCCTTTATGTACATTTATTACATTATATGGCAATCACTTATTTTATATTCTTTTCCAGTATACTATGAGCTCCTAACATGAGGAACTGTGTCTGCTTTATTCAAAGTTACATCACTACCTGTTGAGACATTTGTTGAATGAATGAATGAATGAATGCTTGAACAAAGGAATGGACGGATAAACAACTATCTCGTGTTCATGCTTACTCTGAGAACACCCAAGTGACAGAATTTCTAGGGGTTAGTGGTGTTTTCTCTGACATCATAAAAGGACAGCCCCAAGGCCCAGAACCATGTGATATATTCTGTGGCTTGTACTGGCCAATAATAGGAGCCATTAGAATTTTACTGGATTTCCGAAAAATCAACACCCTTTGTGTATAGAAAAAAAATACAGTGACAATAAAAGCATATAGCCTGATGAAAAGAGTCCTCAGTAAGCAAAATAACCTCTCCACCCACTCTTGTTTACCCTTATGGTCAAACCATGCTTACAAACTAACTTGTTGCCTCAGAACATTCATTTTAAGTAGGATGGATGCAATACAAGGACAAATCCAAATTGTTTCAAAGTAAAAATGTTGATCAAGGAAGCTAAGAATGGCAAAAAGACTTGAAACACTGGGATGGAAGAATCATGCTCTATCAATCAAGGTGGGAGAAGTTATTTTTAAGGAATCATGGAGGGTGGTAGATATGGGAAAGCAAGAAAGAGCCAGGATTTCAAATGGGAGTCCAGAAGTATTATAACTTAGTAAGAGAAGTCCAAACTGCTGACAGCACTGTCACAAAAAAGTGAGTGATTCCCAAACACTCAGGACTTACTGGAAGAAATATAGCCAGCCCTTTGATACAAAGTATACATACAGGGACAGGCAGTTTCTCTGGGGGCAGAGAACAAGGTGTCATCCATTTTCTGAAGGGAGACAGGGAACACAAGAAAGAAGGTGCAGGGGCTTAACCGTACCCTACGTGAACTATAGGGCCACACACATGCCGACCGTTAAACAACCGTAAGAATTTGAACTGAGAGCCTAGAAGATATACTGAGAAAGCCAAATTATTTATCCCTAGGTTTCATGTGTTTAACTGTTAAGACAAAAATATAGGACACTGCAGAAATCGTAAGTGACAGCCAAGTTTTAAATATGACTCTTACATATCTAGCCACCTTGTAAAGTCTTTTTCATACCACCACTACAACATTATAGTTCTTGTAGGACCAGGATAAACTTTCAGGGGCCACCTAATGTGAGTGTAGCTTGTCATTTTTCATCCTTAACCAGTGTGAAGTGGGGGTAGGAGGAAGTCTATTCAGCCTTTTAATGCTATTTTCCCATTGCCTTGATGGTTGCATGTTTCTTTTGCATTGGAGAAATTTCCACGGCATTATATCATCACTTAATTTATTCACAGCAAAATTATTCAAAATGCTTGTGAATGCGGTGCTCTGATTAACTTAATTTTCTGCACATTTATGAGATAACAGCACACACCCTTAGTAGGCACTTAATTGATGTTTTTTAAATGAATAGATGAATAACATATGTGAAAGTACATTCTCTGGCTCAAAAAGTGCAAGTGCCTTCCAGATAAGGATAGGATTTGAGGATCTAGACAATAAGGGGCAAAGCCCCATGGATTTGGATTTAGCTAGAATTTGGTTTGAACATGGTAGTAACGTTTACTGGGTGTATTCTCTGAGGCAGTAGTTAATCGTCTAAGTCTTACTGTCTTCATCCATAAAGTGTGGATAATAATATTCTCTTAGGACGGTTGAATATGGAGTATATATAAACCTAGGACAATGATTAGCATGTAGCTAGTGCTTAATTATATTGTTTCCATTTTTTTTCTCTCTAGTTAAATCAGGACTGATCACAAAATCATTTGAGTTTTGGCCCTTTGAAAATAGTCTTGACTAGACTGGAAGTACTATGCAAAACGGTTAACATTTGTCAATTCCAGATGGTGGTAATACGAACACGATTATCCATTTGTATTTCTCTATCTTTTACAATTCTAAAAATTGAACATGTCAAAACAAAAGGGTTAAATAAAATGACTGCTGTCATTAAATAAAGAAAACATCTAAAATAAATTAATCCCTACCTTAGTAAATATAGAATAGTGAAATTGAGTCATTTACTCAATAAATATTTGTTGAGTACCTACTATGAATAGGACTGATATAACCCCTGCCTCAGGGAGCTTACAGTCCAATGAGCGATACAGATTTTTTTTTTTTTTAAAGCACCATACAGGTGATCACGGCAATTAAAAGGAAATACAGGTTTTAAGGGAGCATATGTGAGGTATATTTTTACCTAAATTTGGGAGGTTTGGAAAAGCTAAGAGTAATTAATAATGTGTAGGAGTTAGTGATATATAATATGAGACATGGAGAATGACTAGGGTGAACTACACCAAGGGATGAGGTGGGGAAGGAAGTCCTTTGCATGTGCAGAGGGAAAAGCATGTGCAAAGGCATAGAGGTTAGAGGGGATGGAGGAATAGAGAGTAGTTCAGTATGGATGGAAGATAGGGTTTAAGGCAGGAGGTGTTGGGGGACATGAGGCTTGAAAGGAGGGCGGGGGTCAGATCATGAAGGGCCATGAAAGCGTTGTGACTCTGGGGGAGAGTTTGTCCTCCAAACGTCAAGACCCCTGTCTGCCACTGTTGGGGGGTGGGTCTCCATTTTTGTACCAATGTTGTTGGTGGTTAGGAACTGATAATTCAGTGCTTAAAGACTAATGGAATGCCGTGTTTTCTGGGGAGCCTGAAATTATGTTGCTATTTTTAGTGGACAGAAAACTTTACTCCAAGTGAATAAAGTGAGTATAGAAGTTCTGTCTCCTACATATTTCCAGCCTAAGAACTTTCATAGATGGCTTGAAGCTGTCCTGAAATGGTGTCCTGTACACCATTTTTGCCTGCCATCAACAGGAGATTGTTAGCAGTGATTTGTTTAATATCCTCCTGGACTTACAGTGAAACAGACTTGAATGTAGCCTTTGGGAACCTGATCTGTAAGTAGTTGAGCTTTGTAATAAAAAGTTAGTTTTATCATATTTTTCTTAGACTGCTGATGTCCTCTTGCGTCAGATGGATCATGTTTGTGTCCCTGATCTTGAAGTTAGCCAGAGTTTTTGAAACTAATAAATAATTTTACAATCTGGAAGATTTTTCTTTTAATAAAAAGAATGGCATTTGTCTATTATACTATGGAGCTAGGAAGAATGGAGTTTGAGGAATCTGGAACGCAGTCGCACTGGGACAGAGACAAAGAAGGATGATTACATTCTAATGATAGTCATTCACATTATCTGCTCATGTTCAGACGCAGGACCATTACACATGGTTTCATAATGGAAAATAAATGGGCCAGACAATTCAGTGTACACAAACCAGCTAGTGACCTTGCCAGTGGCTCCTCAGGAGGGAGTTGATAGGAAAACACATGATCTGAGATTGTGATTTGCCCAAAGTTGCAGAATAACGTCATTATACTCTAATTCCCAACTCCGTGCATTTGGTATTTCACAACTGTTTAAGGGTCTCAAAGACTCTAAGCTTTGCAAACTCTTGTTACATGGTAAAGTTCCTGGATGCTCTCATTTGGGAGTATACTTTTTATTGTCACTTGAGCTCTTCATAATGAAGTCTTTTCTTCCTTCACTCCCTGCCCTGACCTGCATCTTCCTTTCATTGAGAAAATTGACCTTAAATTTGGGGGTGGGATGTTTGAGGGAGCAGATCATCTGATAGTTTGTTGCACATGTCCAAGAAACTCTTTAAGCTACACCTCTGGGTAGCATTTTACTTTCCTCCAGTTGTGGTATTTTTCTTATTTAATGTGATCAGTAGTTTAAAGCAGGACCTATTTATTCTTGGCTCAGTTTCCACCCCACTGGTTATGACTTTTAGATGTATATGTGGAATCTTGTTCTCAGAGGAAAATCTAAGGAGGCTCTGTTATAAGTGTGGGTCAGCCGCCGTAAGGCACAGCTGGTGCAAATCAGCATGACGCAGCAATAGCTTAGGGTTATTGGCAGAGCCTGTGTTCAGAATTATATAGTAGAGAAGAAAGGAGGCTCTGTACTATAGGATAGAGAAGAAGGTTAAAGCTAGGGAGGGAGAAGGGGGATATCAAAGGTAAACAGGAGAGGGAAGACATTCAAAGAGTAGCAGTTTTCCTAGTGACCTCATAGATAAGTAGTGAGGGGGAAACTATATACACTGTGTACAGTTCTACTGAGTAAAATGATGTTCATATACCATCCTCCATGGTTTGCAGGGATTGGGGGCACCTTATTTTAAACTATATTCCTGTCCTTTATCAGGGTAAACAGGGGAATATGGAATAGCTCGCTAGTCCATGGAGAACTGGGAGAGGCTCTTGAAAGAAGCTGGGAAGCACAGAAATTCTAGGATGGAAAAAGGTCTGGATTCCATATCCCAGATTCTCTGTCCTCAGCCTGATTTGATGTATGTCATCCATGGTTCAGCCACAAGCCTTAGGTGTTAGATCAAGATTTACATGGTCAGCGTAAGTCTCTCTGAGTAGGGTGACATACTTGCTCAGGTCACTACCAACCTGCACAGAATTAGCTGTATCTTTCCTTGAGGGCCGGCTTCAGGCCCCTCTGAAGGCAAGTGAGCAGTGGTAAATGGGGGAGTTTCTGAAAGAGAAAGTCCCATTCCAGCCCCTCACCTCCACCCCCGGCAGAATTGTACACTTGGCACTCTTGGATCTGGGAGCCTCTGTAGACTCTTTGCTCAGGGACATCTATAGGTGGCTGGAAGGAAAACAGAGAAAGCAAGACTCCCTCCTCCCCCAGAGGACAGACTCATACCAGTAAGGGAGCAGTGTAGCTGCCCGTTTTCTGGGATCAGGGATTAAAAACGGTGATTCTTATTTGTAGTATTGCAAACTTTTATTATCTTGAGGTCAGAGAGTTTACAGTTGCAGATGCACTCAGATTTCAAAGCATGTAAGAAGGCCCTCAACATTAATTCTGGGTCAAAGTGAGTGTGTGAGATAATCCCCAAGGTTAATTCGAGGTCTTTATATGTGCTTCAGATACTGGTGCACGTGGTATTTCAGATATTGATTATGTTTGTGGATTGTGTTGGGAATTCAGAAACAAGGAGCTAGATAGAACTGTGAGAAAAGACTGTTTGGAAATTTGTTTCTTTTTATGAATGGTGGAAAAGCGTAAGTATTGGGTTCTGTGGACCAATTGAAAAAAAGAAGGCATTTTATGCTTAGTATATGGGTGAAGAACATACTTGTGAGGAAAGAACTAGGGCAATTCGAAGAACTATCAATTTATAAAAGAAAAAATATCAGTATGTAATTAGCATGAAAAATGCTCAAACAGTGACCAAAATGTTCATTTAGTTTACTTTTTATATAAAATACTTAATGAGATATAAAGGGCATAGAATTTTATAAAACTCATCTTGATTTCAGTTTCCTCCCTAAGGGAATACCTGTAAACAAGTAGAAATTTCTTTATATACTAAACAAAGTAACTTTCTCTAAAGAAAAATTGGGCTTCCCTGGTGGCGCAGTGGTTGAGAGTCCGCCTGCCGATGCAGGGGACATGGGTTCGTGCCCCGGTCCGGGAAGATCCCGCGTGCCGCGGGGCGGCGGGGCCCGTGGGCCGTGGCAGCCGGAGCCTGCGCGTCCGGAGCCTGTGCTCCGCAACGGGACAGACCACAACAGTGAGAGGCCCGCGTCCCGCAAAAAAAAAAAAGAAAAGAATAATTTTAATGGAAAAATGGGTTCATGGTATGATAGCCTTCTTCTTAAAACAAAAGTGAGCTGTTATGAATATGTAGCTGTTTTCTGCCTGATGATGTATGTATGTACACAACTGTTTTCGCAGTTGTGTAGATCCTTGAGATCTGCTTGGTGTTATTATTCCTGACCTCTTTGGAACAAAGATCAGGTGATGTAGTTTTAATATTTTTAATATGCTGTGTGTCATTTTCCCAGGAGCATGAACTCATGAGCATGATCTTGAACTCATACATCTATTTTACTTTGGACCAGTCCCCCTTGTCATCAAGGGCATCCATTTTTGAAACAGCTGTTTGGGTTGAGGGATACAGGATGTGGCCATGAAACAGATCAAAGCAAATTGGCCCTCAGGGTAAATAAGCTCATGACCTTGGCCTTATTAGCCCTGTGCTGTAACTAGCTGAAGTAGCCTGGCCTGGGGGAAAGTCCACTTCCCTGAAGATGCTCCAGCATTTAGAAATTATCCAACAAGGCTTATAATGATGCCGACCACCCTCCTCTGCCCTGGTGATGAATAACTCTGGATGGTGAGTGAAAGAGGGGAACATTCTGTGCTTACCCTGGGACAGGTGGTCCTGGGATCACCATCAGGTAGAAAATAATGTTAAAGTCGTGCTTATTGTATAGGATTTGTATCCAGACTAATGCCATGGATAGTTTACTCAGATAAATATTGACAATCTTGCTCCATAGTGAAAGCCATTGAGGTTGGTTTGGCCAATAGAAAGCCTCCATGTGTATCACAAACAAGAGTCGTGTGGCAGGTGAGTCTTTCAGTGCAGTGGACTCCATTGGGTCTCAGTCTTGTCTTATCTCTTCACTCTGTCTGGGTGGACAACGGCAAATGCCACAGCAGCCTGGACTGTGAAATGGATTAATGAAACTTCGGTTCTTCCCGGAGTCCAAGAACACGAAAGAGTCGTGCTGTTCAGTAGAAAGGGAGCCGCCAGCAACTCTGAAAGTTCTGTCCGCTGAGGCTGGTTTACAGTCCTCCTACTTCAAGGTCTACCCTTTGTCAACATTCCCTCAACACCTCTTTTAGCCTTCCGATTGGCCAGTGGGGTGGGGAAGTGATGAGAGTGTTCCTTCCGAGTCTTTCTAGGTAGCTGAGACAACATTTTGGTCCCTCATATTCTTGGGCAAGGGCTAGTTCCTCTAATCAAAGTCCTTTTTCCGAAGTAAAATAAGTAGAAAAAATTAAATTCAATTAAAAACCCACATGAGGCAATTCTTCTTCTTCTTTCCACTTCCCCCTCCACCCTAATACACAGTGAACAGTTTTTGCAGAGGCCATCTTCCCCGCCTCTGTGGACTGGAATACTTCCTCTTTAGCTGAGCTGGCTGAGGGCATTATAGATCTCTCAGCCAAGAATCTCTTTTTTTCTTCCCTCTTTGGCCACATACCCAATTTCTCTTGAAGACACTAACTTAGGAACCATGTAAATAATAATAGAATATTTATTAGTATTTTTAATAATGGGTAGTACAAACAAGAAACCTACACTGGTCCCTGATCTCTCTCCCAAATGCCACCCTGCCCTATTAAGCAGGTCCTCCACCCCATCTCAGGTCCTTTACTCAAAGTTCACCACTGCTAACCATTTCCTGAGATGCTTTTATGCACATGCCTGAATGTAATTATGTGCTCCTCTCCACATACTTATGTGTATTTTAACACATAGGGATCACACTATACGTACTGTTCTGCACTTGGCTTTTTTCCCTTAGTGATGTGTCATGGAAATACTTCCATATTGGCACACACAGATCCATCTCATTCTTTTAACTAATCCATTATGCGGATATGCCATTTTTATGTAACCAGTCCCTATACTGATGGACATTTTGATGTATTTTAAAAAATCATGACAAATAATGCTTCAGTGACCATCCTTGGACATATGTTTTGTTGAAGTGTTCCATGTATATCCATCGGGTAAATTCCTAGTGGGGACCTTACTTGTTCAAAGGGAAAGTGTGTTTTGAATATTGATATAGATATTACCAAATTGTGCTTTAAAAAGGTTATGCCCGTTTACACTCAAGATTGCAAAATCTATTTTGAGTAGAAAGAAAAAGAATGTTTTCTCAGACTTGTGTAGCCGGTTTCTGTTTTTATTCTTAAAGTGCTTTCTGCGTTTTCGCTTCTGGAATCCGATACGTAAATAAATGATGCTCACATCAGCTCTCTCCTTCCTGCCTCCCTTGAGCATTGTCATGCTCTAAAGCCAATCAATAGAGTAATTCTTGTGCCAAACCATAAAAGTTAATTTTCAACCTGTGTTGGGCCAGAAGAGGATGTGGGTTCTAATTGGGAGGAATGTCCACTGTGATGGAATTCTGTCTGCAGGGTACCTGCCACAAGGACACCAGGGCTTCGATTCCAGGTAAAGCATCTAAAAGATAGGGCTTGACCATTTTATCTCACACCAGACACATGAGGTTTTGAGAAGTCATCACCAACTCTGCTGCTCCATCAAATTCGTGAGGCAAGAGGGAATCTTCTTTGATGCTTCTAAAGGGTACTCAGCACTTTTAGCTTCATCAGGGAATTGGAGCTCATTGCTCAGACAGGGAAGCAGGGAGGAATGACTAACCGCTTGAAAGGCTTTGAAGCATGTTTACTCATAGTTAAACGCTTCTTCATAAAACCTGGCATTTTGATGTCTGTCTAGCATCATAGGATTCCTGACCATTGGGCCTTTAGATCTCCTGGCCTAGGATTTGGCACTATATATTTTTATAGTTGAATGGGAATATTAGACATGAAAGCCACTCAGATGTCTAATATTACAGAATAACACAGGTAGAGCAGACATTGTGGTGGGTGGATTATAATCATTTAATTTTTCTTGGTAATGTACTCTACCTAATGTACCTGGATTTGGTGAGATAGTTGTCATGTTTTGTAAAGAATCTGGAGCTCCTAAGAGGAAAGCTGGAAAATGAGTGCAAAATCATGATGCACAATGAGCTTACCTCTCCCCCATTACACTGTGGCATAGACATTTGGCAAAACAATCTCCATGTGCAGAATGTACTGCTGTAGAGGGAACAAGAGGCTGAATGTCATTCAGGGTTCAAGAACTAACTTTGCCCATTTTCATAATAAACATAAACACCCACTCTCGTCAGTCTAGTTTTCCTACTCATGCTAGAGGGTGGAGCTGTGTTCCCTGGGTCCACGAGTTTCCTTCTGTCACTGGGGAAAGCTGCTGTGCCCCCTTTTGTCACACTTGTGGACCTAGTAGGTGCCAAAAGAGGAACTGAAGGGATCTAAACTGGGTGACTGAATTTATTTCAGCTCTGTTTGGGGAACCATCAAAACTTGGGGTGGGGATGGGGGCTTCCAGATGCATTTGGGGTTGGGGGGGAGATGCAAAGAAATAACTCTAAGTAGAGAGGCTATATAGAATAATATTGTATTATTACTTAAGGAGCTCTCAGTGAATTTCCTTGAAGTCTGCAGGGACAGGGGCCCTTAACCCCCATGTTTCAGGAATGACTTGATTAAGGAGGCTAAGCAGGCACTTGACAGTGTGAGCTTGTTCAGTTATAATCCTTGATGGACCATTACTCATTTTGTGAAATTGAGCCAAGTCTCTCTTTCCCTTCTTCCCTCTCCCCTAGTTATTTTGCTTTGTTAAGTAATCCCACGTGGATCTTATTCCCAGGATGTTTATTTATATTCTTAGGGAGATAAGACATTTAAAATAAGGAAGAATGTAATAAAATCCATAATGGAAGTCCAGATAATGAGCTGCAGGAGTTCAGAGGAGGGAAATGTAATTTGCAGTCAGGATGGGGAGGAGATTATGACTTGTCATATTTGGGGGCTTAATATTTATTAAGAATTCCTCAGGAAATGGGCATGGAATGGGAGAAAGCCCTTTCCAGGCTGAGTGGGTGGGTGGAATGAATTGGGGGTCAGTAAGCATGGAGCACGAAAGGCAAACGATAATGAGATTATTCTGACTGGAGTGAAGGGTACACAAACATAGTGAGCAAGAAAGTTCAGTGGTGGGTGGGCCCTAATCTTCAGGGCCTTGAAGGTTAATTGTTATAGCTCAAGACATTGTTAGAAATGGCCAAAGATAGAGCGAACTGGCAGAGACTAGATCTGCCCATGGGGATGGGGCAGGAGCTGCGAGAGAAGTCTAGGCTGGCAGACAAGGTGTTGGAAGGGATATGCGGAGGCGTATGGCAACAGATGACAAAGGCGGTCGCTCTACTTGCCTGGGTGCGTAGAGTTGGTATTGGGAGGTGGGTGACAAGTCTTGAGGCTGGGAGGTGCTGGTACTGAAATAGCTAGCAACAGGGGGCACTGAGAAAATGTAGTGAAGAATAAGGGAATAAGAAAGTCTGTCGGCAGTTAGCAGGCTCGTGTCGCTAAGCTCAGGTTCACAGGCAGACTCCCAAGCTCTGGAAGGAGGAAAGCGTGGAATGGAGAGCGAGAAGCGGGGCGCCTGCCCCCAAGGGACCAGGCAGACTTCCAAGCCAGGAGTCAGACCTGGAACACGGGGCCCGACTTGAAGGAGGAATGGGTTGATGCTCCATTCCAGAGTGCTGAGCCAAGGTCTTTTCATTCCTTCTGCATAAGGTTACGACTGGTCTTAGACACCGGGTCTACGGGTGGGAGCGAAGAGGCCCAGCTGTGCGGAGGGGAGGATGCGCGTGCCGGGGGAGAGGCAGCGTCCACTGCTGGCTAAAGAGTCTGGGCTTTATCTGGTAGGCAAAAGGCGAGAAATGGAACAATGAAGACATGGGAATATCCTAATTAGAGCTGTTATTTCAGGAAGATTAGTTGGATCCTAGTGTAAAACAGGAACTAAAGTAAGTTCTCACCTGTAACAAATTTCTGCTCTTCCCCTGCCTGAATACTTCTCCAGTGTGTTCACGTCTCTCCACACCTCTTTCTAGTACTGTGGGTTAAAGAAACTCTATTGTTAAAATTAATTAATTAATAAAGCATTAATTTCACCTGTTTCTTTTTATTTTTTTAATGTGGCTTCCGAAAAAGTTAAAATTCCATACGTGGCTCACCTATTTAAATGGGGGCAGTGCTGCTCCTATCCTTTCTGCATACTGCAGTCAGATCTTTTTAAAATGCCAGCCTTCTCATGCCAGTTTACTGTGTGATAGCTTTCGATGGTCTCCACTGCTCCAGGATAAAGTCCAGATTCTTTAATGTGGCTCCCAAACTCTTCATAATCTGACTCTTATGGCATCTCTCAACAGCCCCTTCTCATTGCACTCATCCTTCAGGCTATCAAACTACGTTCATTTCTGTCTGAGAAATGACTTTCTTCTCATCAGCATCCATACCTTTGCTCATGTCATTCCTTTTCCTGAACTAAGCATTTCTCCCCCTTTCCATCTGCTAATTTTTGCTTCCCATTGAAGTCTCAGCTTTAGGCATCCCTAACTCCTTGACTCTGGATTCAGTGCCTCTTCTTGATGCTAGGGGCCCCGCTATGTGCTCCCTCCACGAAGCATTCTCACGTTCTTGGCAAGGTCCTATTTACTTGTCTCTCTCCACCCTAGACTGTAAGTCCTTTGAAAGCAGGGGCTCTGTATTGATCCCTCAGCACACCCAGCACCTAGCACAGTACCTGGCGCACGCCCGATTGTATGAATGAACGAATGGAGCCATCGTGCCAGGCAGTCCGAACCTGCACCAGGATGGTGGCACTGGAAATGAAAAGGAAAAGACACTCATGAAAGAGCCAGAAAGGACATAATTCTTGGCTGCTGGCAACTGTGTGGATGCACCTGTACTTATTAATGGGTATGAAAAACGAATGTACTTCATGAGGTGCTGTAAGTCCTAAAAAAAAAAAAAAAAAAATACAAGCAAAGATGCAGACAAATGTTCTAAAAACAAAAAATGTATTCTTTTGAAAGTAGTATGATATTTGGAGTTGAAAGACCTGGCTCCAATCCTGTATATTGTCTTTGTAGTCTTGACATTTCTGTTTCTTACGTCAGAAAATGGAGATAGTAATACCGCTACTTTTGGGAGTTGTTGTGAGGATTAAGGGAACTAATGCATGTAGAATCACTTTGTAAACTGCAAAGTGACAGAAAGCGTTAGTGATTACCAATACAAAGGTATTCATACCTGCAAACGGGTGACAGTCTTGCTGTAGTAACTAAGTTATACAAAATTCTGACCTACCCCGAGAAGGGATGTAAATCTCAAACAAACCACCAGAGCACGGAGGAACTTGGATAGCCTACGCTGGGTGAAGTTACACGTTTCTATCAGTGTGACTCATGGAACGCTCTGGTGAGACAGTGAGCCAGAGAGGCAATGGGCACATGTGCCCAGGTGGTGTGGCAGGCCTGGGTGGCCTCCTCCCCTCTGCCTGGTCTGTCGTGGCCTCACATTCGACTCTCAACTTGGGCTCACACGTTTCCTTGTGCTCGGATTGCTCTCGCCTTCGCTCCTGCCCTGCTTCCCTAAAACCCCCTCCCTGCCACCTCGAAATTCTAGTCCTACTTCAAGGAGGCTCACAGCGTTCACGCTCTCTAAATTTCTTTTTCTTCCCCCCAAAGAGATCCCACTCTTCTCTCTCATTCCATGATCAGAGGTAGCACCAACACCGAGTATTTCCAAGGTGGACTTGCAAGAGGTCCTTCCATCCAGCCTGTATTCCTGCCCCCCAGACAGGGGTCAGACTCTTACCTGGGATGTGCTAGGATGGCTGTTCTAAGCGGAACAAACTGCAACACTAGCATTCTGATTTGGAATTTGGAGTCTATACAGTTCCATAGACGCCCACAATCATGCCCTTCCCTCTTGCCTGCTTGCTTAGGTCATTCCCTTGTTTGCCTTCCTTACTTAGACCCAGGACCAGGATGTGCAATCAGCACCTTACACATAGTGTGTGCTCTGTTAAAGTCATTAAAATAGTTATTTATTTACCTGACCCTTCACAGAGGATTATTTGAGGGATTATGTGATTATATAAAATAAAACAAAACATACTTCATGTTTCCAAGGGACATACATCCAGTTAGTATGTTGTACTATTATGCCAAATTAGTGCTCAGAAAGTGAAGCTATAGTGCTACTTCTTTTTTGGGAAAAATGTGTAGTACCATTTGGTACAAAATATTTGGCATGTTTTGGGAACTACGGGCCATGCCTAGGATTCTATTTGGTCTGCGATCCCTCTAAGTCCCGGGTCTTCCCCTATTCTGTTCCCGCTGCTTGGATTGCTCTCTTCGTCTCCCCCATCTACTTCTTCTACTACTTCTGAGTCCATCTCATCTTTCAGAGCTCAGCTTAGAGATCATTTTCTCCGGGAAGCGATCCCTAAATCCTATAGGCTCAGCCTCTATACTCCAGTAGCACCCCTTCTCTCCGCATCTGTCGTATTGTAATGTACATGGTTTGTTCTGTTTCTCCCTCTAATCCGTTAGCACCAGGAGGCAGGTACCACAACTGTCTTGTTGAAAGTTATTTCTGCAATGCCTAGCACAGTGCCTGTGGTGCTCAGTCAATATTCATCTCACGGGAGTTCATAAATAGGCAAAAGAATCCCTTTCAGAGCCCAGAACAATTTCAGAATCAGAGTGCATGAGAGTCAATCTTAGAATATTATGATCTAGCCTTTGGCTAAGTGACTTTCTTACCTCTAATGATTTCTGCTCTATTTAACAGGTATATTAAGATGTAGCTTTGGCAGCTTGTAACAGAGAGTCAAATTTACAGTAGTTTAAACAAGAAGGAATTCTATTTCTCTCCCACAAAACAGTCCAGAGATAGGCCATCCAGGACTGTGATGGCTGCTCTGTTCTATGAGATGATACAGCTGGGCTTTTTCTGTCTTGCTGTTCCGCCATCCGAGGCTGATGCCCTTCACGTGGTTCATGGTCACAACAAAATCCTAGGAGGTCCAATTTTGTCCTGGAATCCTGGGAACCTATACCCAAAGTGAATTTCATTTCTTTTTGGTACTGGAACTGATTCTAGGACCTTCTGGACCCTCTTTGGGCAGCTTGAGTCTGGTATGGATTTACAGGACTAATCAAACTGAGGGATTTCCCACTGCTTGCCCAATTTCCACTTTACCCCCGAGCCTTTTCAGGTGGCAAAGACCAAGAACTTAGCCCGAGTTGTATGCCAGGAATGCCAGCTGGTCCTCCTGCTAAGGTCATGAGCCTTCAACCGAGGGGGGCGTGGTTTCCTGAGGCTGAGGACACACTGACTTCGCAGCAGGGCATCCTGGCAAGTTAAGGAGAGGAATTCCTTTGAATAATGTTAAATACATTATCTATTTCGCTATAAGTAAAACTATGTTACTTATTTTGTTCTAAGGTTGCTGTATAACTTACAGTTGCACCGTCATTTCTTTTTTTTTTTGCGGTACGTGGGCCTCTCACTGCTGTGGCCTCTCCCGTTGCAGAGCACAGGCTCCGGACGCGCAGGCCCAGCGGCCACGGCCCACGGGCCCAGCCGCTCCGCGGCATGCGGGATCCTCCCGGACCGGGGCACGAACCCGCGTCCCCTGCATCGGCAGGCGGACTCTCAACCACTGCGCCACCAGGGAAGCCTGCACCGTTAATTCTTTATAGTGCCTTTCTGTTGGGTTTATGTTATTCTGGAGAGAAATCATTAGATTTTATGATTAAGGTTCGAGATTAAGGCCAACCTACTCTATCAAGTCTCTTATCCCATAATACATACACACACTCAGTTCAGACAGACCCCCCCCCCCACAAAATCTCTGGATGAAAAGGGGAGAAAAACCAAGGTAGACAGCTTTCTAGAGCATCAGCTGTTCTCCTATCTATAAGAAGCTGAATAAGCCAAGGTTATGACTCCTTCCCTTCTCCTGCCCTGAGCTAAACACAGTTTCATTCTATAGACTTTACTTCGTGTCCTAGACAAAACAGGATCAGTGTGGGTTAGTATGAGTTGATTCTGCCAATTTAACAGGAAAATAACAAGAACCAAAGATCTGTCTAAATTTGTTCCTGGCAAAGGCAATATTTGAGATATTTTTGATTTTTAAAAAGATATTATCTAATTGATACACAATCCACAAGTAGCTCTCTAAAGTGGTAAAATTCACTTTTCTTTGTGTTTTTATGTATCTCTGTGTTAGTAGTTACTGTATTTGCAGGATTTTGGTTAATTATTGTGAAAGTTATATTTCCATTATATATGTCTTTCTTTTCTTTTTACCTTCTCAAAAGTTCTCCTTTAAGGCAGAAACTTTCCATTCTTGGTTTCATCCAAAAGACAAATATTTCTGGGAAAACACCACATTTAAGCTATTCAGCAATTCTGATGTTATGTAACTGACCACGCTAAGAGGTTCAATTAACTTTGGTTACATTTTACAGAAGAGTGTCACAGAATAGAATAACTGGTGATAATTAAAAAAAAAAAACTTTTGGATGTTTTTAAACAGGGAAAATCCTTTTAAATGTGTGTAGCATCTTGTGATAATGAGAGAAGGTAAATCTTTTGTCATTTGAAGTATTCTAAAGCGCACTGAACTGTATTCCAAGACTGAGTTTTGTGTGTTTGAGAATTATTAGTGGCAGTAAATTTCCCTTTCAGCGTTAGTTTCCATAACTCAAGCTCTCCCAGTTCTCCTTCCCCCTTGCTCTTTTCTCTGGTTACTTCTGATTGGTCGTCTTCAGTTGTGGGTACATTTTGAGACTGTTTAGACTCTGCGTCTCTTCCACCGAGGAAAAATCATGTGCGTTCATGGTTTCAAACAACTTCCTGTAAGTACTAACTTGCAACTCACTTTCTTCATTTCTAGTCTTTATCTTTCCTTCTTATCACTTCAATATCTCTATTTTCTTTCTCCCAAGAACTGAACTGATCATATTTCCCCCCATAGGAGAATGTCCTTCCCATTTTCTCTTTATTTTCACGTCTCCACCACAATCCCAGCGTCCCAGTCTTAAAACCTTGCAGGTTTTTTTTTTTTTTTCTTTCCCTCCTCATTTACTTGCAACATGCTGCCTATCCTCAAGTTGCAACATTTATTTTTCCAAAATATCACTCAGACTCATTTCTTTATTTCAAAACCCTTATCTCAGCCTAGGTGTTAATTATTTGGCACGTACATGACTATAATAGCTTCCTATCAAATGGCTCTACCTCTCTGCTTTCTTCCCTCTAAGCTATCCTTTGGACAAGTATTAGAATCATCTTGTTCACACTCTTTTATCATCTCAATTTCCTCTTAAGAACAATTCAGGAATCTCCACCAACTACCTTCTTTATCCAAACCTCATTTCCCTGGACGACATGAGCCACTTTTCCAAGCAAATATTATCCTTTGAAGCTTTCATTCTCTACAGGAAGATCTTCCTTTCTTCCTTCCAGTTCATATTTTTCTTTTTCTTCAAAGCTAGTGGTTAATACAGTCTTAATAAAAACCGTAGTTATCTGCAAGTCCTTTAAGGGTGCTCACCACCTGGCTAATTTTCTCAGTGTCCTCTCAGACATTGCTCAGTGTGCCCTGTTCTCTAAATCTGTACCTGCTGGTCTGTGGCTTTGTAAAGTCATTTTTTGTTTATTCCCTTTGTTCTTTTTCTGCTTTTAGAGTATAAGCAACTTTAAGGTAGAGGTACTATCTAAGATTTATTCATATTACTCAGCAACAATTACTAAGCATTTGCTGAATTTACAGCATGACATTCATCTATGTATCACTCTATCAGTAGATCAAATAGTTATTTATTGAGCATCTACTATGTGCTAGGCCCTGTGTGAGGTGCTAGAGTACAGAGATGAGAAAAAAACTAACATTACCTCTACCTTCATAGAGTTTGGGGGAAATCGATATTTATCAAATAATCATACAATTCAGTGAAAAATTACAACTGTGATAGAGCTACAAAGGGAGAAACATGGTGCCATGAGAGCACATAAGAGGGGGATTTAGCCCAAGTGGGAGAGGAGAAGAGGGAGGGATGTTCCCCAAAAGAGGGAATCACATGAGTAAAGGCTCTGTGATGTGGGGAGCCAGATATGTTCAAGACATTGAAAGAAGACTGGGGTCACTGGGTCCAGAGAATGTACATAAAGTAAAGTGGAAGGGGCCCACCTGGGCAAGGCCTTATAGAATATGAAAAGGACTTAGGTTTTTATCCTTAACAATGGGGAGCTACTGGAGGGATGTAAGGATAGGAGGTGATGGCATGGTGATTGGAAAAGATTACTCTGATCCCTGTGTGGAGGTAGTTTGAGGTGGGAAAGGATACAGAGCACAGTACTTTTCTGTGCCATGTAGCAACTCAGTAAATGTTGCTCATTGACTAACCAGTTTGTGGGGCTTATGGTTCTTTGTAACATGAAGTTTTAGCTTCAGCCTGCAAAATCTTGAACTACTCAATCTATAGGTCTGATTTTTAATGTAGTCGGTCTCTTGTAGCTTTTGCAATGTGTTAACTTGACACCATCATCATCATCATCAACGTTATTAACTATGGTGCCAGATACAATGCCAAAGGCTTGATGTGGATTATTTCATTTAACCCTCACTATGAGCTAATGAGGAAGGTGTTTATATCCCTATTTTTTATAGACTTAGAGATGAGATCTTGCCTCAGAGAGAAGTGATGGATCAGGACTCAAATCTAGGTGTCTCTGACTACATTGTCATCATTCTAGCTACTATGTTCTAACAGGTCTAATTTAGTGGGGTTTTCAGTACTACTTCAATACCATTATTATGGAAAAAGGAGGTTCCTTTAGCCATGAAACAAGATATGATTTGGCTAATTGCCCAGTAACTCCTTCCAGAATCTTGGTTAAAGCCCTTCATGGCATCAGGTCACCTGTCTCCCATTTTGTAGAATGTTTTATTGTATGTCACAGAGACCTGGCATTATGTCCGAGCTGATTGTTCTCTGTTTTGATCTTTTCAACCATGTGAACACACTTCTGGATGTCCTTTTTTCTTTACAGAAATCTATAATTAGATGAGATTATAATGCTTATTAGCACAAGTTACAAATAGTATTCCAGTAACCAACTTCCTCCTCAGGAAAGCATCATCAGCAATTAAGAGTAACCACCAAGGAGACCTTCAAGATGGCAGAGGAGTTAGACGTGGAAATCATCTTCCTCCCCACAAATACATCAGAAATCTACATGTGGAACAACTCCTATAGAACACCTACTGAATGCTGGCAGAAGACCTCAGACTTCCCAAAAGATATATATATTTTTTTCCTTTTTCTCTTTTTTGTGGGTGTGTATGTGTATGCTTCTTTGTGTGAGTTTGTCTGTATAGGTTTGCTTTTACCATTTGTCCTAGGGTTCTCTCTGCCCGTTTTTTTGGGGTTTTTTTTTAGTATAGTTTTTAGCGCTTGTTATCATTGGTGGATTTGTTTTTGGTTTGGTTGCTCTCTTCTTTCTTTATATTATTACTTAAATTTTTTTTTATTTTTCATAATTGAAAATTTTTTTTACTTTAATAACTTTATTTTATTTTATATTTTTCTTTCTTTCTTTCTTTTTTTCTCCCTTTGGTTCTGAGCCGGGTGGCTGACAGGGTCTTGGTGCTCCAGCTGGGTGTCAGGCCTGTGCCTCTGAGGTGGGAGAGCTGAATTCAGGACATTGGTCCACCAGAGACCTCCAGCTTCCATGTAATATCAAATGGCAAAAGCTCTCCCAGAAATCTTCATCTCGACACTAAGACCCAGATCCACTCAACGACCAGCAAGCTACAGTGCTAGACACCCTATGCCAAACAACTAGCAAGACAGGAACACAACCCCACCCATTAGCAGAGAGGCTGCCTAATATCATAATAAGGCTACAGACACCCCAAAACACACCACCAGACGTGGACCTGCCCATCAAAAAGACAAGATCCAGCCTCATCCACCAGAACACAGGCACCAGTCACCTGCACCAGGAAGACTACACAACGCACTCAACCAAACTTAGCCACTGGGGGCAGACACTAAAAACAATGGGAACTACGAACCTGCAGCCTGCAAGAAGGAGACCCCAAACACAGTAAGTTAAGCAAAATGAGAAGACAGAAACACACAGCAGATGAAGGAGCAAGGCAAAAACCCACCAGACCAAACAAATGAGGAGAAAAGAGGCAGTCTACCTGAAAAAGAATTCAGAGTAATGATAGTAAAGATGATCCAAAATCTTGGAAATAGAATGGAGAAAATCCAAGAAATGTTTAACAAGGACCTAGAAGAACTAAAGAGCAAACAAACAATGATGAACAACACAGTAAATGAAATTTAAAATTCTCTAGAAGCAATTAATAGAATAACTGAGGCAGAAGAACGGGTAAGTGACCTGGAAGATAAAATAGTGGAAATAACTACCACAGAGCAGAATAAA
>NC_041217.1:27159929-27160809 GCF_002837175.3 Physeter macrocephalus
CACATACAGACTGAAAGTGAGGGGATGGAAAAAGATATTCCATGCAAGTGGAAATCAAAAGAAAGCTGGAGTAGCAATTCTCGTATCAGACAAAATAGAATTTAAAATAAAGACTATTACAAGAGACAAAGAAGGGCACTACATAATGATCAAGGGATCAATCCAAGAAGAAGATATAACAATTTTTTGTAAATATTTATGCACCTCAATACATAAGGCAAATGCTAACAGCCATAAAAGGGGAAATCGACAGTAACACAATAATAGTAGGGGACTTTGACACTCCACTTTCACCAATAAACAGATTATCCAAAATGAAAACAAATAAGGAAACACAAGCTTTAAATGATACATTAAACAAGATGGACTTAATTGATATTTATAGGACATTCCATCCAAAAACAACAGAATACACTTTCTTCTCAAGTGCTCATAGAACATGACACTCCATCCAAAAACAACAGAATACACTTTCTTCTCAAGTGCTCACGGAACATTCTCCAGGATAGATCATATCTTGAGTCACAATTCAAGCCTTGGTAAATTCAAGAAAATTGAAATCATATCATGTATCTTTCCAACCACAATGTTATGAGACTAGCTATCAATTACAGGGAAAAAACTGTAAAAAATAGAAATATATGGAGGCTAAACAATACACTACTAAATAACCAAGAGATCACTGAAAAAATCAAAGAGGAAATCAAAAAATACCTAAAAACAAATGACAATGAAAACACAACAACCAAAACTTATGGGATGCAGCAAAAGCAGTTCTAAGGGGGAAGTTTATAGCCATACAATCCTACCTCAAGAAACAAGAAACATCTCAAATAAACAACCTAACCTTACACCTAAAGCAATTAGAGAAAGAAGAACC
>NC_041217.1:27160842-27161369 GCF_002837175.3 Physeter macrocephalus
ATGAAAAAGAAATGAAGGAAACAATAGCAAAGATCAATAAAACTAAAAGCTGGTTCTTTGAAAAGATAAACAAAATTGATAAACCATTAGCCAGACTCATCAAGAAAAAAAAGGGAGAAGACTCAAATCAATAGAATTAGAAATGAAATAGGGGAGGTAACAACTGACACTGCAGAAATACAAAGGATCATGAGTGATTACTATAAGCAACTCTGTGCCAATAAAATGGACAACCTGGAAGAAATGGACAAATTCTTAGAAAAGCATAACCTTCTGTGACTGAACCAGGAAGGAGTAGAAAATATAAACAGACCAATCACAAGCACTGAATTTGAGACTGATTAAAAATCTTCCAACAAACAATAGCCCAGGACCAGATGGCTTCACAGGCGAATTCTATCAAACATTTAGAGAAGAACCAACACCTATCCTTCTCAAACTCTTCCAAAATATAGCAGAGGGAGGAACACTCCCAAACTCATTCTATGAGGCCACCATCACCCTGATACCAAAACCAGACAAAGATG
>NC_041217.1:27162226-27164299 GCF_002837175.3 Physeter macrocephalus
ACTCAAAATGGATTAGAGACCTAAATGTAAGGCCAGATACTATAAAACTCTTAGAGGAAAACATAGGCAGAACACTCTATGACATAAATCACAGCAAGATCCTTTTTGACCCACCTCCTAGACAAATGGAAATAAACCCCAAAATAAGCAAATGGGACCAAATGAAACTTAAAAGATTTTGCACAGCAAAGGAAACCATAAACAAGACAAAAAGACAACCCTCAGAATGGGAGAAAATATTTGCAAATGAAGCAACAGACAAGGATTAATCTCCAAAATTTACAAGCAGCTCGTGCAGCTCAATATCAAAAAAACAAACAACCCACTCCAAAAAATGGGCAGAAGACCTACATAGACATTTCTCCAAAGAAGATATACAGATTGCCAAAAAACACATGAAAGGGTGCTCAACATCACTACAATAGCCAGGACATGGAAGCACCCTAAGTGTCCATCAACAGATGAATGGATAAGACGATGTGGCACATATATACAATGGAATATTAGTCATATAAAGATATGAAATTGAGTTATTTGTAGTGAGGTGGATGAACCTAGAGTCTGTCATACAGAGTGAAGTTAAGTCAGGAAGACAAAAGCAAATACTGTATGCTAACACATATATATGGAATCTAAAAAAAAAAAAAAGTTCTGAAGAACCTAGGGGCAGCGCAGGAATAAAGATGCAGACGTAGAGAATGGACTTGAGGACACGGGGACGGGGAAGGGTAAGCTGTGACGAAGTGAGAGCGTGGCATGGACATATATACACTATCAAATGTCAAATCGATAGCTAGTGGGAAGCAGCCACATAGCACATGGAGATCAACTCGGTGCTCTGTTACCACCTAGAGGGATGGGATAAGGAGGGTGGGAGGGAGATGCGAGAGGGAGGAGATATGGGGATATATGTATATGTATGGCTGATTCAGTTTGTTATAAAGCAGAAACTAACACACCATTGTAGAGCAATTATACTCCAATAAAGATTAAAAGAAAAAAATCTCTTCAAGTTGAAAAAAAGGAGTAACCACCAACAATTGGTAAACTATTAGTTGAAAAGTGTTTGTCATCATGGCTAGAGGAGTCCTCTGCCTTTGGCCTGCCATCTCTTGAGTGCTATTTATGTTTCTTCTGTCTCCATTTTCTGCCCCCTAGGGCAGCCTCTACTCTAGTTGTAGTAGGTCCAACTAAAATTGACTTCTCATTTGCTTGCCTAAATAAAAAAACCCTAATAGAGAATTGAAAATTTTTAACTTATACTTCATAGTATCTCTGTGATAATTAGTAAAAATCACTTTGGGCTCTCAGAAGATAGAAGCAACTGTCTACTGCTTTAAGAGTGTTTGGAGGACTGGCCATCTTTAACCAAGCATGGCTGGCTCCTTACCTTTTGCAAAGCAAGGTTGAAAGTTCAAGCAAAGAGTAGGTGAATGGGGGCAACCCCAGTTAGCAGAGCTAGAAACAACCATAGCAGGATGCCTGGCTGATAGTGGGAAGCTGAAGATGGAAAGTTAATGAGCAACACAGCCTATAAGCCTTAAGAGTAGGGGGAAGCATTTCATAGGGAAGCTGGGAGGATTAAGCAGTTTGCATTTTGACAAACCTTTGATATTGTTGGGGGAAGGAATTAAGAAGCAAATAAGTAACTTATTTGCTTATGTCCTCCACCAAAAGTTTTTTCTGGGACCTACAGACAGCTAAAGGTATAGTTTGTGAATAAAATGTTGCAAAATGGCTATTGTCAATTCCATTAAAAAATGGGAAAGGTTTTCAAACTTATCTGTTTAGGTGAGGTCTTTAAGGAAGTAGAGGCAATATGCACTCAGCAGTCCTAACACATGGAAGGAGAATCCTGACCTCTCAATTATTTAGCTTTTTTCACATAGCTGTTGTTGTTACTATTATTACTAGTGCTCTCTTAGGACTGTTTTCCTCTATACTTTTAACTGGGAGCAGGATATCATAGGCTGGCATTGAGTTTGAGGACAAAGCCATGGCCTTCCCATTTCATACCATCTTATGCTGATATTGCCATCTTTTTTTTTTTTTTTTTTTTTTTTTTTTGTGGTA
>NC_041217.1:27164356-27252820 GCF_002837175.3 Physeter macrocephalus
TTTTTTTTGTGGTATGCGGGCCTCCCTCTGTTGTGGCCTCTCCCGTTGCGGAGCACAGGCTCCGGACGCACAGGCCCAGCGGCCATGGCTCACGGGCCCAGCCGCTCCGCGGCATGTGGGATCCTCCCAGACCGGGACGCGAACCTGGTTCCCCTGCATCGGCAGGCGGACGCGCAACCACGGCGCCACCAGGGAAGGGAAGCCCCTGATATTGCCATCTTTAAGACAAGTTCTTAACTACTTATTTCCAAGTCCAGCATCTGTTATACTTGCACTGCTCTTACTTCTCTGTCATGCAGTACAATCTATTACCTAAGCAGACATCTAAAGAACGTGCAGATTGCAAACCAAATGCAGTAAATGAATACAGAGTTACATTAAAGGGAAAGAGTGTGGGGTTAGGGAGGGAAGGAGATATATTTTTATTCAAGGCCCCCTATGTTCCAAGCACTCTATTAGGTGCTTTATATAGCATAGTTTATTCTGTTAGATACTTTATATAGGATAGTTTTTTTAACACTCATGATAAGCATGAAAGGAAACAGATGAGGACACCAAACCTGTGAGAAGTGAGGGTTAAACTCTTGGTTGACACATTGTCTAGAGCTGGGATTCAAATCCTGGCTCTTCAATGCCAAATGTCTCATCATTTACCCAGGCACATAAGTATTACTACATGTCAACCTATGTGCCTAAGTATACTGTCATAATTTTTATATTTTTCATTTTTTTCTTGCAGCCAGAGATGTAGAATAAAATCTAGAAAAGCATGGTGTCATAGGAGCCAATGAATAAATAAATGAATAAATGGAGTATATAAACTACGTATTTCCACTTCTAGATAGATTCTCTTAAAGAATCTGCACACCAGCTTCTTATGTTTGCTCTTAGGATTCTCTATTTATCGGCTCTGCTGAAACTGTAGAGCAAGAAAGCTTTTTTTTTTTTTTCCTTTAGTTTGGGGTTCCTCCATAACTCTTCCTTTTTCCTGTTATATCCTAAGAATCTTCTATTGCTACTGACTGTCAGTCGTCACCAAATATGGCAACATAAAACTATTCCTAGCAACATCCTAATGCTTTAAGTATAGATCTTTTCTGATCTCCTTCACCTCCCCCTCAACTTTAACAAATTTTCAAGTGTACATTACTGTGAACTATAAGCACAATATTGTACAGTAGATCTCTAGCACTTTTTAATCTTGCATAACTGAAACTTGATACACATTGAAAAGCAGCTCCTTATTTCTCCCTCCCACAACCCCTGGCAACCACCATTCTACTTTCTGCTTCTACGACTTTGATTACTTTAGATACCTCATGTAAGTGGAATCATGCAGTATTTGTCCTTCTGTGACTGGCTTATTTTACTTAGCATAATGCCCTCTAGGTTCATCTGTGTTCTCACATATACAGGATGTCCTGCTTTTTTTAAGGCTGAATAATATTCCATTGTCTGTATATACCACATCTTCTTTTTTGTTTTTTTTAATATTAATTTTTATTGGCATATAGTTGCTTTACAATGTTGTGTTAGTTTCTTCTGTACAGCAAAGTGAATCAACTATATGTATACATATATCCCCTCTTTTTTGGATTTCCTTCCCATTTAGGTCACCACAGAGCATTGAGAGGAGTTCCCTGTGCTATATAGTAGGTTCTCATTAGTTATCTGTTTTATACATAGTAGTGTATATATGTCAGTCTCAATCTCCCAATTCATCCCCTCCTTCCCCCCGTGGTATCCATATGTTTGTTCTCTACATCTGTGTCTCTATTTCTGCTTCGCAAATAAGTTCATCTGTACCATTTTTCTAGATTGCACATATACGTGATATTATATGATATTTGTTTTTCTGACTTTCTTCACTCTGTATGACAGTCTCTACGTCCATCCACATCTCTGCAAATGGCACAATTTCGTTCTTTTTATGGCTGGGTGATATTCCATTGTACATATGTACCACATCTTCTTTATCCATTCATCCACTGATGGGCATTTAGTTTGTTTCCACATCTTGGCTATTATGCACAGTGCTGCAATGAATGTGGGAGCACTCAGGTCTCTTTGAGATCTTGACTTAAATTCTTTTGGATAAATACCCAGTAGTGGGATTGCTGGATCATGTGGTAGTTCTATTCTTCATTTATTGCGGAACTTCCACATTGTTTTCTGTAATGGCTGTACCAATTAGCATTCTTACCAAGAGTTTCCTTTTCTCTATATCCTTGTCAACATCTGTGGGGTTTTTTTTTGCCTTTGGTTTTTTTTTGTTGCTGCTGTTTTATTTTTTAAAGTAATGGCCATCCTAAGAGGTGTGAGATGATATCTTATTGTGGTTTTGATTTGCATTTCCCTGATGATTAGTGATGTTGAGCCTCTTTTCACATAATGTTGATCATTTGTACATCTTTGGAGAAATTTTTTTAGGTCCTTTGCCCATCTTAAAATTCAGTTATTATTATTATTTGGTATTGAGTGTAGGAGCTCCTTATATATTATGGATATATATTATGGATATTAACTCTTTATCAGATATGTTGTTCGCAGATATTTTCTCTGATACCATAGGTTGACTTTTCACTGTTATAATCGTTTGCTGTGCAGAAGCTTTGTAGTTTCATGTAGTCTCACTACATGCTTTTGATGTCATATCCATGAAATCATTGCAAACACCAATGCTATGAAGCTTTTCCCCTATGTATTCTTCTAGGAGTTTTATAGGTTCAGGTCTTATGTGTTTAAGTCTTTATTTTGAGTTGACTTTTGTGTATGGTGTAAGGTGAGTGTTCAATTTCATTCTTTTGCATGTGGATATCCAGTTTTCCCAGCATGGTGTGTTGAAACTTGTCAGAACTAATACATGAATTGAGTAAAGTTGCAGCATTTAAAATCAATATATGAAAATCAGTTGCATTTATATACATTAATAATGAATAATCTGAAAATGAAATGAAGAAAACAGTCCCACTTACAATAGCATTGAAAAGAATAAAATGCCTAGGAATAAACTTAACCAAGGAGTTCAAAGACTTGTATGCTGAAAAGTACGAAACATTGCTGATATCCTTTTAACAAAACTTGACCTGTTCTTTTAGGGCCATGCTAGATCATGGGTAGATTAATCTGGTAACTAAATTCAAACTTAGTTATAAATGGCTTACTGGTTTATCCTTCCCACATATTGACCAGAAGTATTTTAACCCAAAAGTATGTGTAATAAGGTAATACTGACTTGAGCTGCCTGCATGTGGAATATTTTAAAATAAATATTTAAAAATTATAAACTGCAACACTTGATTGCTGTATCTAAAACCAACCTTTCTGGGCTTCCCTGGTGGCGCAATGGTTGAGAGTCTGCCTGCCGATGCAGGGGACACGGGTTTGTGCCCCGGTCCGGGAAGATCCCACATGCCGCGGAGAGGCTGGGCCCGTGAGTCATGGCCGCTGAGCCTGCGCGTCCGAAGCCTGTGCTCCGCAACGGGAGAGGCCACGACAGTGAGAGGCCCGCGTACCGCAAAAAAACAAACAAACAAAAAAACCCAACCTTTCTTTGAGGATCAACATTTGGATAAAATCACGTACATTATCAGGTATAAATACAAGTAGTCATTCAGAGAAAACCTCTCTGAAATTATTCAGCAAGAAGACATCATTTTAGATTTCCCCACATTGCATACATACAACTTTTCAGTGAGTCTGGGAAAATGCAGTTTGGGAGGAAGTGCAGTAATAATAAGGGAATGGAGCTTTTTCTGATCATGTGCTAGGTGTTTTTGTATACAAGTTCCATTTAATCCTTTTTCAAACTCTATGAGATCGATGTTTGTCCCATTTTGCAGATGAGGAAATGAAAGCCCAGGGAAGTAGCACCCAAGTTCACTCTTAATGTAAAACCAGGATTTGAAGTTGCATCTGCTGGAAGCCTGTTTTCCCCTTACACACCAGGTGGCCAGCCTGGGAATTGGTGGAGTAGAGAGGAGGCTGAGGAGATTCGAAACCTGAGTGGCACCTTGTGAGTTATAAGCTGCCCTGTCCAGGAGGGCTTCCCGGGAGGGGCGTGGTTGAAGAAACTTCTCGATATCCCTGGAGTGGAAAACTTTAAGGAGTAATCTCCAAATTCACAGCCAAAAATCAGGTTAAAGTCGTGGTGAAATTAATCTTATGGGTTGCTTAACTGTCCCCAGCTGCATCTTGTGTACTTCAAGATCACTGAATAGGGGTGGGCCTGGGGGCTGAGGATGGCTTAAGAAGCAGGGAGGTAGGTCTTCCACACCATTTCCTCTGGACACTGGGGACACTCTATCCTGGTGGTCACAGAAGGGTCTAGTTTATGCGTTTTTGTGTTTTTTTAAATAGAAATGATCACTTCCGTTTTATAAAAAGAGTGTCCTGTCTCTCCACAGTTACTGAGCCCCGTAGGTTCTGGCTGTATGCGGGGAACTTTGCTGAGTGACTTGAAGATGTTCAAGTGTGCAAAGATTATTATTTTTTCCTTGATATGGCTTCACTGTCATTTATTTTGCTCTCCTGGGAACATCAGTACACTTGATTCTCTAGCTTTTCAGTTCATAATGTATTTATTATTAACCAAAGCCCAGACTTATGCCTTAGCATGGCAATTAGTGAGAGGCCTTTCTTTAAAAAAAAAAATTTAAAGGCGACTAAATTCATTTAGGGCTGAATAGTATAAAAGACATGAGCCCTAAACGTTTTTGCAATCGGCATGGAATTGTCACGTGCCAAAGTTTGATTATATTATCATCTGGTGTCTTGCTGTTGATTTACTTTCTGTTAGGACAAAACTCCCTCTGGCAAACTCCTCATGAATGGCTCTTTCCCTGCAGTTATTATCCCACTGTGTCCCTACAGTACAGACAACTCAACCCACGGTGACGAGTCACAAAGACTCACAGAACCTCCGGGGCCACTGGTGGCCCAATTTCCACGCTGTCAGTCTCAGCAAAACCCTTTCCTGCTTTGTCCCTTTCCCTCCCACTATGGCCAGTTACAGTTGGATGAGCCTTATCCTATGGGTGGTAGAAAGAAGTCCAGAGCCATTTCCTGTTGATGGTGTGCTGATGCAGGACAGGGGCAGCCCTTGGGTATGGGTTTGGAATACCCTCTGGCCAATTCTTTTCTTGTCCTAATGAAAAACTTCCGGGCTTCTAGTATTGCCACTCTCATTGGGGTCGCCCTGATTGACTCTAAATTCAATAGGTAACAGGCAGATAATAGACGTTTTTCTGACCAACTCCTCCCATCCTTTTTTGCACCTCCCCTCCCCCCCTTTATTTCTCTGAGCGAAGGAAAGGAGAAACACACTTAGATTCCTCATACCACACCCAGATCTTTTTTGGCACCTGGCGGCCAATCAGGAAAATTTGATCCACTTGAAAGGGTGGTTGCCTGCCGATCACTTTCAGAGCTGGAGAAATCACGGTGTGCTAACTTTATCCATGGGATTTCAGAGACGGAGAGTGCGCTCCGAAGCACAAACAGGAAAGCCTGACATCACGGAGCGGCGGAGTGGCGTGGGGAGGAGTCTGCGGCGCCCTCGCTCGCTCGCTCGCCGCGCTCCCTTTGTGGACGAGTCGCGCGCACCGGCGGCGGCGGGCGCGTGTCTGTGCTGGGTGCGCGGCGGCCGCGCGGGGCCGGGGCTGGAGGCGCCGGGGCTGAGCCGGGCGGGGACTGCGTTCGCTTGGGAGCAGGGCGCATCATGCCGCGTCCACACACCGGAGAGAAAACTGAGAATGAAATTGCTTTGGCAAGCTAAAATGGTAACGAGAACTCTCTGCCTTCTCCCGAGGCTGCTCTGTGGGGAATCTTCTCCCGCTTTCCCTGGGCGGGTTTTGGACTCACTCGGAGTGAACGGAGCAATCCGATTCCAGACGTGAGAGCTAAAGCTTTCTCCCTCGGCTTCCTACGCCTTCCTCTCTGCGTGTCTTCTCCCTTTAAACCATACTTTCTCAGCAGTTGCCTTTGGTGTGTCTGGGCAGATGTGTGTCAGCAAAGGAAAACTTTTAAGGCAAAAGGACTGTGAGTCTGGGTGAATCGTGGAGCGCTTCTGTGTCCCAGCGGCTCTTTAAACAACACAAACTTCACGTTTAGGGAAACCCAGGGGGTCGCTGCATACAGTTGACGTGTTGCTTTTTCTGCACATGCCAGATTATTTGACGGAAATGAAAACTTTCTCCCTCCCGCTAGCTTTGTGGGGTCCAAAACAATAAGAGGAGAAAAAGACATGCGAAGCATTTCACTCCAAAGGAGCGAGCACTCGGCATTTTGAACACTTGTTTGTGGCAGAGTTTAAAATGTAGTTTGCTCGAATAACGGAGCCACTTATAAAAGGACAACCTTTTTCTGCAAATGAATTATTTTTCCTCTCACTTGAGGAGGAAAAGTTAATCAGGACTAAACCCCAGTTTCTTTAAGAAGGAAAAAAAAAAACCAAAAAGACTTTAAAAAAGTATTTAAGATATGTGAGTGAGTCTAGGAAAAATAACTAAATGGAAAAGTCCGGGGCTCCTGATATCACAGGAAAGGGCTGGGGGCCAAGAAAATCTCAGCATTCCCTCTATCGCAATGTGTCTTGTGTTCCTCTGATTGTAATATTTATTTTGAACAGCCCATCTTATGCCCTGAGTGCTGTTGTAAGCAGCAAAGCAGCTGGGATAGATTGTGGTTAGCGGAGAGGAAAAAAAAAATACTCTTTTTCTTTCTCTTTGTCCCATCTCCTGGCAGAGCTCGATTCAGGACTGGGGTGAAGAGGTAGAGGAAGGAGCTGTGTACCATGTCACCCTCAAAAGAGTCCAGATTCAACAGGCTGCCAATAAAGGAGCAAGATGGCTAGGGGTGAGTAAAGCTGGAGAGATTGTGAACTTTGGACTTGCAGTGTCTCTTGTTCTGTGAATATCATTATTATTTAGCAGAGGCAGGCTTTTTTTTTTTTTTTTTTTTCTTTTCTTCTCTTTTGGCCTTAAAAAGGAAACCGCCAATGACCAAGTGTTTGCACTAGCAGTACCGGTCTGTTTTTGTACTTAGTGTTTTCCAAAGCCTCCCTTAGGTTTGTCAATAATTCAGAACCTCTTAGAAACATCTTGAGGTATTTGGCAAATAAAGTGGGAGTGGAGTGGCAGAAAGTGACACAGAGTAACAGGACCAGAAAATAGCACTGTGTTAGACAAGAGCCATTTTGCCCCGATGGCATCCGTTTCTCTCCCTGTCTTCCCCACTCTTGATGCTGACAGCCCCTCTCCTACTCCTGTACCTTTACCAAGTACCCAGTATGCTCAGGGGACCTGACATTCCAAATCTGCCTCCTATGGGGCATGGCAGATTTCCCACTGTTCATCCTTTCCAGAGCCTACGAGGAGGCATATGCGTGCTCAGTGCCCACGACTTCATGAGTAGAACGCATAGAGGGCTGGGTCTTTGGAGAAACACAGCTTCCATAAACAAGATTTTTTTCCACTGAGGTTTTAAAGTGATGGGTGAGATCATGTGAGTTATTCATTATCTCCTAATGGATCCTTCAACATATCCCAACTAAAGGGGATGTGAGGAAAGGAAAGCTCGGGCCAACAGCATCACGTGGGAGAACGAAGGAATTCGTCATCTGGAGGTAGAAGTCATCCCCAGAGAGCAGTGACAGATGACACAAAAAGCCTTGAGAAAGAACATAGTGGTAAGCGAACAGAGAGGATGGAGTGTGGTTTCACCTGGCCCTATTTTGGCCATACTCAGGCTTCACAGCTGATGGGCTTGAGAGCAATGAAGATTATGCACTGGCATCCAATCTTTACTGGCTTTGGGTTTCAGAAAATTCAGTTTTTTGAGCAGAAATCAAAGGTCGGGTGTGAAGGAGGACAGGAAACAAAACTGCCCAGGACTTTGTGTTAAGACTAGAGGCAGCATGTGCCTTGCAATTCCTGGAGTTAAAGGCAGGATGGCCAGCAGCAATGATTTCCTCTGCCACGGGCCTGCTGGGCTGCTGACACAGGCATTCACTGCTTTGGGCTTCCCCAGCTGCTTCAAGTCAGGCCCTTCATGCTCCGTACTTGGGGTTGGGGTACCACCCACCAGGGCGGTAAATTGTTAGTGGCATCTGCAGGTGTGCTCTGGAGAGGTAGGAACCTTCCCTTTGAAAACCTGAGGTCTTCACTTATCCAGTAGGTACCTTACTTGGAATATGATTTTGAAATTAATTAGGTGTATCACCAGCAGACCTGATGGGAAAAGCAGAACTAGAGTTCTGACAAGTCATCACTTTGTTTTTGGTGGTTGTATTTATTGCATTTTATTTAAATGTGGTATTGATGTGGTTTGGCCTGAGTATTTCAAAATGATTCACAAGTTCTGAAGCAGCTGTGCCTTCCAAAAGGTCATTACATTTTCTGATGCCAGGTTGTTCCTCTTTTTATAGTAAGACTGATGTTGCTTGGGCGACAGTTTTAGTTTTTGGCCGGACACAATAGCGGTGAATGAGTAAGTCATGGAGAAATAGAGGGGTTAACTCTGGAGGTCCCAAACACACGAAGTATGGTTCATTTAGATGTTCCCAGTTATTTAGTTATGCTCACTGACTGTTCCGTTCGCTGGACTCCTCTTCTCTCCCCCTCTCCCAGAGTTCTCATATTTATACAGAGTTCAGAGTTGGTTCACCCTGGATTTAGCAGTAGAGCTAAAATATCAAGAGGGAAATATGTAAAAAGATTGCTTCTAGTTGATGGAGGAATCTGTCCTCAGAAGCCAGTTCCTAGGAACTCTCCAACCCAGATCCCCCTTGTTTTCTTCTCTTAGGTGTCCTGTTGGGAAGCACTGTTTTTGTCCTTGGAAATTCCAGATTTAATTAAATGTGACTCAACCGATCGAGCCATAGCAATTACAAAGCCTTTCTCTTTAGGCCGTGAGTGGCTTCTCTATATTTGTTTTTCCAGTAACCCTTTCAAAATTCTTCAAAGCAACCATTTTATTTAGTGACTTATTATTGAAATATAGTTGACGTACACTCTGATGTTAGTTTCAGGTGTGCTGCATAATGATTTGACATTTGCATACGCTGTGAAGTGATCACCATGATAAGCCTAGCAACCATGTGTCCCCATGCAAAGTTATTGCAATATTATTGACCATATTCCGCACGTCAAAGCAACTGGTTTTAGAGTGAACTAGAGACTGAAGTGAGGTGACGGTGTATCGAAATATGACAACAATTTCTGAGGAGGGTAGTATTGTGATTATCTCTTTCTTTTCCACATTAGGAAGAAAGGTCCAGAGAGATTAAATTGCTTGCCTGGGTCACACAGCTAGGAAGTGGTAGAGGCTGGATTTGAACCCAGATGTTTAGTTCTTTGCTGTTGGGAGCTGCCTGGGACCCTAAGACTGTTTCCATAGTGGTGGAAGAGAACTTCAACTCAGAAGAACAAGGATGCTTATGATGTACCCTCCCCCCTAGATACTGCAGCTGGTGCAAGACTTGAGCAACACACCTTTCTTTTCTTTATGTTTTGAATGATAACTTGAGCTGCAAATTGAGGTATTCGTTGTGAAGATGTGTATCTTACGATAAGCTCTCCATCTTGAGTGTATGAAGGGTCGTACACCAAAGACGTGTGAGCTTCTGTAGCACCTCAGGGTGGGCACGACTCTCACTACATGTCAGAAAGCCTAAGTGACTGAGTACGATGTTTGTAGTTTCTAGTACTCAGATCACAAAACAGAATTAAGATCCAGTTTGGGAATGATAGCAAAATAATTGCACATTCTTAGATGTGAAGTATCATACAATCCAAAAACATTTGGGACATTCTTTTTTGTTTGGTTTGTGAGATCTTGTGTTCAGTTGATCTTTTGAAGAAAAACCCTCTGTCTTTGGTTGTAAAATATACAACCGACTATGGCCCAGGCTGGACTTACTGGTACAGCAGCTGCAGCTTTGTGAGGTTATGTTGGGCAACTTTGAAAAACTAAATGCTATTGAAATACTGACCCAATTTTCCCTTTACAATAACATCTTAGACTGGGGTAATTTTACCCAGCTATAGCCCTCAAAGAAAAATCGTTCTGATTATGTCAGAGAATCATAAAATCTCAGGACTGGAAGAGACATTAAAAAGTAATCTTACCCAACCATTCCATTAGCTTGTAGAAAAATTTCCAGTAATTTTTGGAAGAGCAAATGGTGAAAAGTTATTTTTCTTTTGTCCCAGCATTGTGATTGTACATTGACAATGATGTGTAGAAACAATTTAAGAAAATATCAGTACCCTCTGGAAGCAGGAAATGTCCCATTTTAGGAGGAATACTCAAATGGACAGAGGGAAAGGATCCCACTGTTAGGGAAGGGGCTTCAGTGTCAAGAGCCCATTTTGCTGTCTTCGGAATATGGCAGCCTCAGGGTCCAGAAAAATGTATCAAACCCAAGATAAAGTCAAAGTGGGGATATTTGTTTCATAAGCAGGATTGGTAGTGCCAGGTCACCTCTGCAAGGTTTGTGGGGAGTGGCATGGTCAGCGGATAGTCACGTGGTTTTCTCATTTCTGCGCTTCTGTGGCCGCGTGGTCCTTGTGGGGAGGCCCCAGTGCCTCCCTGCCCAGCGTCCTGTATTTATCGCACTATCTCCCACAGAGGCCCTTGTTGGGTGGAATTGAAATACTTGATAGCTGGGAGGCTGGTAAAGATAGTAAAATAGGACAGGAGAAAAAAGAATGCATTTAGAAATAAAAGGAACTGGAAATCTGTTATAGAGCCTAGTGGGTTATATGAGTGCAGTGGTAAGATAACCACTTGTCACATCTGAATGGAGAAGTTTGACCTCACTTTGATGCACTATTTGGATTGACTCTACCTGGTGTTTCCGTGGCATTGCTGTCCATATTGCCTTTAAATGGCACACAGTTCCTTGAGTTTTCAGCAAACTTCACTTCTGGGAAGCTTCTCCGATCTCCCAAGTCTGGAGGAGGTACCCCTTCTGCGTGTTCCAGAAGCATTCTCTATCTCTCTGTGATGCATTTACCTCACTCTGTTGTAAATTGCCTGTTTATTTGTATTTCCCATTAGACTGTAAGCTCTGTGAAGTGAGAACTATGGCCATCTAGTTGGCAGACACTCAGTAAATGTTTGTTGAATGAGCGGATCAAGCTTCATGCCTTTCTGCGAGGCAAATATTGTCTTGATAAATATGAATGTATGGTTGGCTCCTCATCTAAACCCAAATCAGCATGAAGATGTTAGCTTATAAAGAAAAGGAGGGGTGCATGGGAGAGAGAAAAACTAATTAGCTAATGATTACAGCTATCGTACATCCTTTCTGTAACAAAGCAGGGCACAAACAAAGGTAGTGATTATTCATTTTAACAACAACAAAAAAATCATGGCAGTGAATTAACTAGACAATCCCCCAGTGCCTTTTAAAGGCAAGAGGTCCGATAGTATTGAATGTTGAAGAAAGAAAGGCAATGCACAAGTTAGTGTTGGCAAGCATTACCATAATGTATGGTCAGAGGGCTCAGGAGCGAGGGTTTTAGAATTGTAAGGAGATAAGCCCTAGAGGAGCCCTCAGTTTACAGTCAGTCATCCTTGTCTTCATCTAGGAATACAGGCCCTCGGATTGCATTATTCCTGTCTATCGGAATGTTTAATTTAGGCTTTAGAAAGTAAATTCCAAAATTTAGCAACCATCTGTAAATGAACCAACTGATATTTTGCATTTTGACCTTGGGAACACGTTTCTAAAATAATCTAATAGTACAGCATGTGGCATACACCAATCAAGAAAATACGGTCAGTTTCAATTGCCTGAGCTATCGTTATTATGTTAAGTCCTTTCACTGCTTTCAGAATCTTTTGGGGTCTGTGTAAGGAATATTTAGCATGTAACCCAAGAATATCCATTTCAGTTCAGCAGTCCTGGGGACACTCAGCTGAGTGCAAGATACATGTCTTCCCCCGGCAAATACATAACAGCGTAACTATGAGTCACATTAATTCCTTATGCTTAAAGCATACATGCTGTTAAATTAATATTGTAAGCATATTTCATTGTTATTTCTGTAAAAGCATAAAGAAAAATTTCCTGGAGTTTAAATTTAGAAAGAAAAGTAGAGCAATAAAGTCGATACCGTGCCTCTCCCCTTTAGCTCTTTAGCTGGAATCCGCCACTGCCCCATCCCACGTATTTTAGTTTCCTTTGTCCGTGGCGTGCATATCCTTGTACGTATCCCCATTCTATGTAATCAGAATCTTGTAGTGACTGTCTTATACATTTTACATTAAAATATGCAGTAACAAGCTGACGTAAATAAACCGTTTAAGTGTCTACCAAGATACACTTTATACAGAAAAAAAAAAAGAGATTTCTGTAAACGAAGCAAGGCAAGTATTGGTTAAATGGGGGGAGCTGAGGAATGTGGCTTTATTCTGTGAGAGAAGCTCAGCTCAGCTCGTGTCTGGATTGCTGATGGGTGTGGTTATCCCCACAGAGTTGATTTGGAACCTGGAGTTTGGGGCAGTTTCTGGGTTGTTTGCTAGTGAAACAGCCACTGTGAACTCCCTCGCTGCTGTGGCCTCTCTCTGTAGGGTTCTGTCATCTGCATTTGAGTCTGCTAACGTCGCCTTCGATAGGGTACATTTATTCATCAACAGCCAGACACCATCATTATGCCAGACACCACGTGAAATCTTGGGAGTCCACGGTAAAGCAAGACACCCCTTGTTCTTAAGGAAATTTCAGGTAGTAGGGGAGACAGGAACGTAAGCTAATTACCATATTTTGTGGTAGGTGTGATCAGTGCTGTGTGAGAGATCTGCACTGGGTGTTAGGGGAGCCCCAAAGGGTGGCATATAAATCAGATGGGAGTGGGGAGTGGGCACTCCGGGAAGGCTGCACGGAAGAAGGGCCCTTTAGTGGAGAGCTGACAGATGACAGGAGTTAAATGAGGGTGTGGGGGGCACTGGAGACAGGCATTCCAGTCAGAGAGCACAGCGTGGGGAAAAGCATGGGGGCCGGAGATGAGAGCCCTGTGTGAGGCTCAGCCTGGGGAAGGGGGAAGGGCCCCTGGTGGGGGACTGATGGGAAAGGAGGCCAGAGAGCGAGACTGGAGCCATGTCTGCGCTAAGCTGTAGAATCTGCTTGGTCCTGGATGCTCTGTAGTCAGCACTAAAGGGGCTTCAGCAGAGGGGGGTGGTCAGATTTGCATTTGAGAAAGATGACTGACAGCTTGACAGCTGACGGGTGGGTGCATCGGGAAGGAGCCGGACTAGGGGAGGAGGCAGAAGTGGTCATGAAGTGAGGAAAGGAATGAGGATCCAGGTGAAACTGGGGCAGCGGAGCAAAGAGGGTGGACGGGGGAGAGTGCAGGGAGAGGCGGGACAGTGGTGGGAGTGGAGGGTGATGAGAGGGGGCCTGGCAGGCGTGGATCTTAACCAGCCTGGTTTCAAAGAGCAGGTCAAAAGCCTTCTGGCTTTCTGGGGTCAGCGCCATCCTCTTCTTATTGGAGGAAATGTCCTGGGGACTTCAAGGCAGCCTTGCTCCATGTAAACACTAGCGAATGCCTTCTTTCCCGTCAGCAGGCCCTGCAGACCAGACCGAGGCATGCCTGCTGTGTCCTGTCCAGAGACAAATCTCAGTTCAGGCTCATGAACGGGGCAGCAAGCACTGCTTGCTTCTCAGATTCCAGAGCGCTTTGGAGAGCTGGTGGTTTCTGGTTTGGTTTTGTTTTGTTTTTGTTTTTTTTTTTTTTTCTTTTCCTTCTAAAGTCTTCTGTTTCCTTACAAACTATACAGATTGAATCTGTATGCCATGGAGAGGGAATAAATATGGAACCCACAGGACTATGATTACAGAGTTGTATTTTAGACAACAGCAGTTACACTTATAATTGGGTTGTTAGGGACGCAAGAAATTTTATGGTTAGGTGTCCTGGTCTTTTTCCCTCTTCCTACTCAATGTCTTTAAACCCTTTCTGAAACTGTTTATCCTGGTTGCTGGCATTAGTGCTCTTGGAGGCTCACCCTGATTGCTGGCTCCACTTGTACAGAAGAAAAAATTTGATAAGATCTAATTCTTCCGTAGTTTACCACTTCCACAATTTCAGTCTTTCTCTCTTACACACACACATAGACACACATACGCCATAAATTAAAATGTCTTTTCATATCATATTTTTAAGGATTTGGTGCATCTTATGTCATTTCATGACCTCTTCTATATAACTGATCAAAGTCTGACTTTGTTATGTTTTGCTTGGTTTCCCTTGTATCATTATTGTGATTGATTAACTTTCTTCTGTTTAGGAACTGTCTTCAATTTAAAAAAGGATAAAAATAGAGGGAGGAATGAAGGAATAAAGGTAGGACAAGACTACATTAGGTAGAAGACACCTTCTTGGAGGAAGCCCAGTTAGTCTTGTGCAGAGAGAGAGGCATGTCATTTACCACTGATCCTTTGGGCTTAACGCTGTAGAAATACCTGTGCCTTTTCACCACTGTGGCTGTGTATTGTGGTCTGATAAGTGGGGTTTCTGCCTAGCTTGGTTCCTCAAAGCCGTCTTCTCCTTTATGTCATGCCGTGTATGACTGACTTCCAAGGATAATAACGGTGGTGTTTGGGAGTGGGATGGCGTGTTGTTGGTTCTGTATATCCTTCCACACTCACAGAATCATTACCCTACATTTTCTAGTATAATTGTTTGTGCCATCTGTGGTCCATTCATTTGAATTCATTTCCACACAGTTAATCTCATCCCATGTAAACGCCCCCAGACATTTTCTGTTTGTTTGCTCTTTCAGCAAGGAATTGAGCAATTCAAGTTTTCCCCTTTATTTTGTTTCCTGCTGATTTTAGTACCCATTTTCATCTTTTATAAAAGCAAAGCCAAGGCTGAGTCCTGCCAGCTTCATGATTCTAAAGATAATTTGAAGGCCAGAAACAAAGTGTTTCTGCTAAAAGTAGGATGTCTTTGGTAGGTAATATCAACTGAGGCTCTTGGCAACTTTCTTGGTAGCAGCTCTTTTCTAGTCAGATGCTGTTCTCATGCTGTCACTGCTGGTGACGGAGCTAGAATCTGTGGACAATTTCTGTCTAACAAAAGTACATGGCATGGATATAGGTAAAAATAATTGAAACTGGGTTAGACATTGGCTAAAAATAAAATGCTTTACAGTCATGACTTTTCTAATTAAAATTGCAATACTTGAAATTCTTTATTGAGGTGACTGATACTCCCAAATAGAAAATTCAGGAAATCGGAAGCATTTGGTTCGTTTGTGAAGCACAGGGAAAACATTTGCTGTTTTCTATCCAAATGTTGACTTCTCCTAATGACACAACACAATGAGCGTATCTGATGAGCATATCTGTTTTGCGAAGTAACCAAGAATTAACAGGGCCCAGAGCCATCAGGGCGTGGCTGGGGTTCTTTCTCCTGCCTGGGGGCCTTTGTAGGAGACGGCACCTCCTGTTTGCTCTTTCTCTTCAGGGGTGTTTCCAGCAGGAGCGCCAGCTGAGGGAGGTAACCTATGCTTTGGAGCCAGACAGATGTGAATCCAGAGCTGGCCTCTGCTGCACGTGCGGCTATGTGAAGTAGGGCTCTGAAGTTACTTAACCTCTCTCAGCCCTAGTTCCTCACCTGGAAAGGGAGGAGATGAGCAATCCTCTCTGGACAGAGTTACTGTGAGGAGTTAGTTGTGTGTGTAAGGTGCTTGGCGCAGAACCTAGGGTATGGTCTGCCCTCCCTCGCTGAGTGGTGGGGCTCTCATCGGGACCCCACCATCTGGGTCCTCTTTGAACCCCACGGTGGAAACTTGCAGAGGCGTGGGTCCGCCCTGGACGCTTGTGGGTGTGTAGAATCCAGACCGCTTGATTGAGACACGGTCTTAGCGAGGCTTTATGTTCCTGACATCCCTTTCTCGTTTTGCACGTCTGGGAGGAAGGGCCGTGGCAGGGTTTAATAATCCTCGTTTATTAGAAGTAATATCTATTGTCGTGTTTTCTCTGTCTGGCTGCCTGTACAGTGAAAGATGATTATTGCCTGGGCTCCAGTATTTCGCATTTCAAATTCCTTCAGTTTTCCTCTATAGTTAATTTGTAGGTGTTCTGATTTTTATGCTTTAAAAATATTGTACTAGTTAACAACGGGCTGCATTCTGTCTCCTGTATTTGCCATTTCTGCGTGAAAAGTGGGAAGGTAGGAAACAATTTGCCTAAAAATTGCTTGGTAAGCATTATGCTAATCATTCTTCGTTGGGCATAATTTGGGATGTGAGTAAATTGCGTTTTCACAAGTTACAGTAAAGGTAAAATCTCTCATTGGGCTGCATGTTGATTAGCTAATGCAGTACTTGAGCCCCAGACTAGGAATGAGCTGAATTGCTCCAGAGGTTGCGACTTTCACAATGTCACAGGACTTTCTAAATCTTCACTTTCATCATCTGTGAAATGGGGATAATCGTTCTGCCCGTGGGTTTTGTGAGGATCATATGAGTTAGTGTATATACAAGTACTTTTTAATATGTAAATTATTATACAAATACAAGGATATTCTTATTGTTAGGTAACCGTAAGGCCGTTTTTTGTTTTTTTGTTTTTTTCTTCTCCTCACCACCTAAGTGCGTGATTGGCATATGGTCTGTTCATTAGTCCTGCCTTTCTTCTCTCATCCCAGTGGGAATCGTTTCTATATGTTTTTCTTACTATTTGCTGATTACCTAATGATATCTTCATGTTCAGCAAGGAGTAGTGTTTCCTCTGCCATGACCACTGTTACTAGTAGTATTCTTGGTGCATTGAAAGTGCAGAGATGGCTTCTCTCAGTAGGTGGGATGTGGGAACAAATATCCCATACTCACAGGACTCTAAAGGCAAATGCAGTAAATATCTTGCATATGAAAACGTCCTACTTTCTCTTTATTTTCTTATTCCCTCTCCAGTATGATTTTGTTTTGTTTTGA
Source organism: Physeter macrocephalus (assembly GCF_002837175.3). Lineage (NCBI taxonomy): Eukaryota > Metazoa > Chordata > Mammalia > Artiodactyla > Physeteridae > Physeter > Physeter macrocephalus. The sequence continues at coordinate 27,181,307 of NC_041217.1, forward strand.
GATAATGGCTGTTGATTCTCTTTGATTCTCCCTTTCTTTGGGGTACTTTTAATTTGTTGCCGAGAAGGATAGTAAAGTTAATGTGCTCAGGAATGGAAAGTGCTTCCAGCCTCTCAGAGCTGCTGGAAAATCAGCACTTGGTTTTAGGCCAAATCCTGATGTGGGACTTGAACTCATGACCTAATGCCATAGGCAGAATGTTACCAACCAACCCACACTGACCCTCATAAGATGTAGGCATTTAAAATACTTCCTTCGAGTAGTCCTCTTGTTGCTTTTTGGGTTCTCTTCTCTCTTTCAGCCTTTTCTTATGGCGTTCCTGGCTTTCCTGTTAGGAATACAATTTGAGTTTTAAGATCTTTGTTTCTCACTGTCTTTCCATTTGCTTATTACCGTCGCTTCCTTCTTGCTTTCCATTTCTCCTGTGTGAGTTCCTTGTTTTGTTCCTGTTCCTTCCTGTCCTTCTTCTGGATTAAAAATAGTCTCCGGGGTCTCTGGCTTCTTGCCCACAAACTTGGCCTTTCTTCTATTCATATAGGGTCCCCCCTGAGTATCTTAAGATCCTTTCCTATGCTCTCAGGATACTCAGGCTCCTGCATCCATTCTCTGTTATTTACGCCTGTTCTCAGCTGACTTGTGGGGCCAACTGACCCTCGTACTCCGAGCTGTAATTGAAAAATTAAATCTCTTGCACAAAGATGCTGAATAAGTGATTTGCTCACGTTAAGTGTTACTGACAGACACTGAATCCTCCCTGCGTGTGCTGACTCTGTACGTGGAACAAAAGGAGAAGGGATCTTACACACTGACTCAAGGCGCTTGTGTAACATCATCCATGTGCAAAGCAGCGGGGCCAAGATCAGCTGGGCCCAGGACCAGCTTTCATCCATCACGCTGCTGTGGGTATCCTGGAGGGTCCTGCTGCCGTTTCGCTCCCACAGAAGTGTTTCTCAGGGAGCTAAAGTTGATTCAAGTGTTTCTTCGTGAACATTCTTTGGTTAGCGTTGAAGGATTATGATATTCTTTACAAAAATGACTTTCTATCCATTGTTGACCTAGACAATCCACAAATGAGTGTCTGCTCGAGGGATAAAGCCTTGTAAAACTTTAGATGGCTGGGCCACAAAGTGCTGATGGCAGCAGCTCTGATTTAAGCCCCCACCCCTAACCTGAACTCCCTATTTTGCTAAGAGTTACAGCAACAGGGTTGATGATACTCTTCTATGTGGCAGATGAAAGCTTAAAAGTTTTCCTTCCATCTCTCTGACCCTCCAGCTCCCTATGTGGTTATGTCTCCATTAAAAGAACTAGCCCTATTCTTAGTTGAGAATATAGAGTTGTAGATTTCATCATCCATAGTGAAGTCCACATTTATATGCAGCTCTGTCCTCCTCCTGTCACTGCATATGCTATTGTATCAGCTTGCAGTGCTTTTCTGTTCACTGATTGACTGATAAACTACTTACCTTTCAAGTCCCAGCTCAAATGTCATCTGTACTCTTCTACTTTCCTCTTCTGGAATAATTATCCTTTTATCTGGGTCATCTTAGCACTTTAGGAAAAGCTCTATTACAGCACTTGTCACATTGTATCCTTTTTTTAAAAAAAATGTTTCTCTTTGCCCTGTTCGTTTGAGCTCTCAAGGGCAGGGGGTGGGACCATCTTTAATCAATCTTCATATTCCCATCACCTGGAACCATGTCCAAGCCATAGTCAGTACTCGGTAAGAATCTTACAAGTTGTTTGACCTAGTCTCTATTATAAAACATGTGTCTTCATGACTTTTTTTTTTGGCCATTTGGTAATGTTGTAAATCTCATTCTTTGAAACAAAAACGAAAATATTGAATAAATAAGCTAAATCTAATTTGTATTTTATACTTCAACTGATGACACAAGAAAAAAAAGGAAAAATGCTGCTTTTGCCTCATTTTTGTCATCATTGCTTTTTTCTACACATTACATGATCTTATGAAAATTGGTTTAACTATTATGGTGACCTCTATAGGTAGAATAACATGGTATTTAAAGTTAATCCATAAGCTTCTTGGTGACATACAGGTTTGAGTCATGGGTCAAGGACAGACCTCCGAGAACCCAATTCTACTTTGGATTCCAAAGTTGTTTTACTTAGGGTTTTCACATATTTTATTTGGTCTCTTATCTGAGGGCTGCAATTGGCTTCAAGCTTGTATTAACCTAGTATCAAACCACTTTGGCTTTGTTCTGTAGAACACATTTTTGTAAAGGGATCTGACACCCTTTATGTTCATAACCACCTAGGGTTATGCACATAATGATGAAGCTGCTTCTCTGAGATTTTGGGGGCAGGCTTGTTGTGTACGGCACTTTCTGGGGTGTGCTCCTCTTATCAGAATTCATTGGCAAGAGGGGATTTTTAAAAAAGTTACATAAATTATACTTTATTATGTAACATAATAGCATCTGTAGACTTTTCAGTTTTCGTTAGTAAAATTCAGCTGCCTTTGCTCTCTTACCCTCTCAAAGTGGGTATCCTCTGCTATGTGGTCTTACATTCTTAACTCTTAAATTTCTACTTCAGGCAAAACGTAAAGCCTATGCTAGAAGTTTTTGGCAGTCCAGCTGTCGTTAGGTGTTTCCCGTCAGACTGTCCCAGTGTAATTGGCTCTGTCATGGTCAAGTTTTCTGACTGCTTCTGGTCCTTCTTGCCTTTTATCCAAGCATGTTATCCTTACCCTTTTCTTTTTATAGGGATTCAATGGCATACATGTTTGCTTTGGAAAAGAAGGAAGAACCTTTTCAAAGCAATATTATTCTTAAAAGAGTGATGCCACAACATTGTACACGTTATTTTTACAAGAAGAGAAAAAATCACCCATTATTCTACCGCAGTAACACAGTTCTTTAAACTTTTGCTTTTTATCTTCCAATCTTCGTTCACAGGCGCACGTTTTAACATAGTTGCAATCATGCTATTTATTCAGTTTTTTTTAATCAGCAAGATATATTTTTCAGAACAAATTCTCTAAAAGTTACTCTCTGGTTTGAATCTTATGTGCATTTGTTATATTTCTGATGTCACAGACAAAAGAATGCATTTGAACTTGGAGGAGTTTCAGAGCGATACTGCTTATTATTAGTTAACAAGCCTCATTTCTGTTCTTCTTCCTTGTGAAATCTGCTATCCTTTATCCCAGCTGTGGGCTCTCACTAGGAGCCTGAGAGTACAGCGTGAGATGAGGACATGTGGGCAAATACGCAGTGCAGTTGCGCAGGGGTGGATGGCTCCCCTTCCTTCTGCTGACGGGCACCGTCGTGGGTCCTGCTGCCCTGGGGGATGTGGGACCAGAGCTCTTCGGGCTGCACTGTTCAGTACGGTAGCTATTAGCCTCTTGTGCCGATGGAGCACCTGAAATGTGGCTAGTCTGAATTGAAACGTTCTGTGCATGCAAAGTCCACGCCAGATTTCGAAGACTTTGTATGATAAAATAGTGTAAAATAGCTCAGTCATTTTCTGTAGCGGTCACATGTTGAAATGATAATATTTTGATATAACAGGTTAAATAAAATATATTGTCAAAATGAGTTTCACCTGTTTCTCTTTTACTTTTTTTTTTTTTAATGTGGCTACTAGCAACTTTAAAATCTCATACTGTGGCTGGCACTGTCTTTCTATTGGACAGTGTTGCTCTAGGGCCTTGCCTTTCACAATGCAGGGTATAGCTTAAGAGTGGGTTCTGAAATCAATTTAGTGGGTCAAAAAAATCAATATTTTAAAATTGGAACAGAATGAAATAAAAAATATTAGAATAACATTGTTGTGAAACTTGTTTTAAATATGTGCAAAGGAGGTACTGAGTCATGTGTAAAAGGCATCTTTTCTTTTTACTGTGAATCATGGTTAAGAAGTTTGAAACTCACTGTTCTTGTGTGGTTCAGCTTAATCAGTGCATCACCAGGAGGCCTGGTCTGCTTTGTAAGAGGGCAGGTTGCTACCAGCAACACCATATACATTTTAGGTCTGCTTGGTTAGAAGCTCTTCTGGGACAATTCAGCCAAACGAGACCCTGCAGGAAAGTAAACCTGAGCATTGATGCTCATCCTAAAAGCAGTAGCTCCTCAGGGGACTCCCAGAGTGAAGGGTGGACTAAGACGGTTATAGTTTTGTCGACCGAAGTCTGGACACGTATGCTCAGCACTGAAGTGTTCCTTAAGCTCAGGAGAGACTTTCTTTTATCTCATGAGTTGCTTCTTGAAGATGTCTTCAGAATTGCCTCATGGGTGGTAATTCTTTCTAAGAAGGAGAGTGGTTTCTTAAGGACCTTGGAGTCAAGCTGGGCTGGACAAGTGTTCCCTTTGACCCTTAGATCCTCCACCCACCGTGTCTTGTTGAAATCAGAAGAGGCTGTACTGTCATCTAGGCTCACATCTGTCCTCTTCCCTCTTGACAGAAAGAAAGCACGTCCTTACAATGTGCAAGATGTAGGGGGAGTCACCAGGGCTGTGTCTTTGGCTGGGTTCTAAATAAAGGACACTTAAAGCCACAGAGAGAGGCGGAGATAAGGCTCCAAAAATGAAATTTATGGGTTTGCTTGGGCCTTGTATTTATTCTGACAGTTGTAAAAATTCTTTTGGGCTGACCCATTTTTCCTTTCTTAATTAAAAAAAAAAAAAAGAATCTGGCAGGCAAGAGTAAGAAATGTAAAACATGTGACTAATGCTTCAGCTTTTTCTCCTGGAGCCAGATTCTTTAAAATTATACCTTAGACATGCTTGAAGTTTTAAAAACAATTGCCCACAAAAGCCACCAAACATTTGTTTCCGAAACTTGTAGACTTAGATGGCATTCATTTTCAGTAAAGAGTCCAAAACACAATATTTAGGAGTTATTGAACTGAAATCTTCTTTGGAGATTTTGCTCTGGTGAATCAGATTACCCTAGGAACTGGCAGAGGGCCAGGCAGCCTTTCGCCTCTTTTGCTTGAGTATTTCCAGTCCTGTTGGTAGTTACCCAGAATCTTTGAGGGAGTTAGACAAAATGATCTCCAAGATCCCTTGTAGATGGAAAGTACTATGATGTCGGTGAGGTACTGGATGGGCAAGCAGGAGCTGTGTTTATGTTGACCTCTTCTTGTTCTGTACCCATCACAAATAATTCACTCTTTCTTTCATTCCTTCACTTATTCGTTCAAATTTGACTCCTACTATGTGCCCAGTACTGTTCTTGGTCTCTGTAGACAGCTCATAGAATTTTTGAGCACTTTTATTACAGTGGATTTGAGGGCCTGCAAAGTTCAGTTCCAGTCTCTCCCTCTCTAGTGTTATTTCCTGTGTCTCACTTTTACATATTCCACACTTTAACCGAACTACACTACTTTCCCGTCGCAGGGTCTTTTTCCCCAACTGTTGCCTCTGTCTCAAATGTGCCCCTTCCCCCTAATCTCCTGTGCAAATCCCTGCCATCACCCAAATTCCAGCTCACATGCCATTTCTTTCACAAATCCACTTTGGTTTCCCAAATGGTGGTAAATTATCCTTTTCTGAGTTCTGTAGCACTTTGTACTTCTCTTGTGATGCACATGTAATCGTATTAGGTTGAACTGTATGAGATTGCCATATTAGTAAGTTAAAAATGGTTGAATATTGGCAATTTTATATTGTTCTTTTTAATATTAGGAGTGTTCATGTATGGAACTTAAATTAAGTCTCTTTACACATGTACTACACTCATGACTCAGGTTTACCTAAGATTCCTTGGTCTTTTTAATTTTTGTAATATTAATTGTTATGGAACTAAGTCTCATTTAGCCTGTACTTGGAGAGTTGATTTTAAAAAGATCTAATTGTAGAAAATAGTTATTTTTATTAAATCTAATTTTATTAGATTTTTATTAGTCTTAGCTAATATTCCCGGTTTTAAAAGAAGTCTTCTAAAATTCTGATTCTGTAAGTCAACGTACCAGATATAACTTTCAATTCAGTTTAATAAGGTTCTATATAATTGTCTGCTTCATTTGTTAAAATGATTTAATCAACATGGCCAAAGACAAAACTCTTTGTTATATTATTTACATTACTAGAGACATTCCCTGCTCCTGGCCATACTCACTAGTTGACATTGCGTCACCGTTCAGCATTCCCTGACTACAGCGAGTCCCCTACATACGAATGAGTTCAGTTCGGAGAGCGCGTTCGTAAGTCCAGTTTGTTCATAAGTCCAACAAAGTTAGCCTGGGTACCCAACTAACACAATTGGCTATGTACCGCTGCTTTTATGCTTGCTTCCAGACATCCTGGGCTTGAAATAAAGGTGCTGTACTACTGTACTCTATACAGTAATGTACAGTAAAGTACACAAAAGTACAACCACTTGTAGAGGATGCACACAAGTGACAGTGTACACCAGCCACGTGAACTAACTTACATGATTGGATGTTCACATCTTTGAAAGCTCGCAACTTGAAGGTTCGTATGTAGGGGACTTACTGTATTTGACTGGAATACAACTCTACAACCGTTCAACCCCTAGGGCTCCGTCAGATCCATAAAGATCAAGAAGATGTGGCACATATATACAATGGAATATTACTCAGCCATAAAAAGAAACGGAATTGAGTTATTTGTAGTGGGGTGGATGGACCTAGAGTCTGTCATACAGAGTGAAGTAAGTCAGAGGGAGAAAAACAAATACCATATGCTAACACATGTGTATGGAATCTAAAAAAAAAAAAAAGGTCATGAAGAACCTAGGGGTAGGACAGGAATAAAGACACAGACCTACTAGAGAATGGAGTTGAGGACACGGGGAGGGGGAAGGGTAAGCTGGGACAAAGTGAGAGAGTGGCATGGACATATATACACTACCAAACGTAAAACAGATAGCTAGTGGGAAGCAGCCGCGTGGCACAGGGAGATCAGCTCGGTGCTTTGTGTCCACCTAGAGGGGTGGGATAGGGAGGGTGGGAGGGAGACGCAAGAGGGAGGGGATTTGGGGATACATGTATGTGTATAGCTGATTCACTTTGTTATAAAGCAGAAACTAACCCACCATGGTAAAGCAATTATACTCCAATAAAGATGTTAAAAAAAAAACGAATAGGATGGAAAGTTAGTTTGATCTGATTTTGTTTTTCTCAGTGATTTCATGCTAGCTCCAAGTGTTCATTGCTTACAAACCATCTGGGCTATTGGCAAAAGCGGTTTGTAGGCAAATCAGTCCATTGTTTCTAGTCCACCTTAAATTCCTGTCTGAAAATCGCTGTTTTCTTGTTGCCAGGCTTCAGACACTTGTATGATTCTCTGCTTCTGTGAAGATTCCATTCATCAATATTATGATCACATCTTCTGGTTCTTTCAGTGCCCTTCAGGCTATTTATCTGGCTCCAGAGACATGAAGTCACTTAAAGGGCTAAGAGCTTTCTTAATATTGCTTCTCTATCTTGGGCTCTAGTTTCCTCTTCATCATGCTGGTCCTGCCCTTTTTCCAGTTTGAAGATCATTTTCCTTGATAGTGCAGATAGAAGCTTAAGGGGAGTGAAGTAGTTCTCTTTTCTCTCTCATCAGTTAACATTACCCCACCTATCAGCATTGAGCTGCTCGCTTCCTCATTTTGCTCCTAATATAGCTGAAGAGAGCTCTTTAACTTGACCTTCGCATATTCATAAGACTCAGTTCGTTATGACTGTTAACTTCCATGTTACCATGCTTTTAGACCTTAAGTATATAGCCTTAATTATGGGGCCTTCTTTCTGTCTCTAATAACTTGGGAGGGCTTCCCTGGAGGCGCAGTGGTTAAGAATCTGCCTGCCAACGCAGGGGACACAGGTTCGAGCCCCAGTCCAGGAAGATCCCAGATGCCGCGGAGCAGCTAAGCCCGTGTGCCACAGCTACTGAGCCTGTGCTCTAGAGCCCGCGAGCCACAACTACTGAGCCCGCGTGCCACAGCTACTGAAGCCCTCGTGCTTAGAGCCCGTGCTCTGCAACAAGACAAGCCACTGCAATGAGAAGCCCGCGCACCGCAGCGAAGAGTAGCCCCCGCTCGCTGCAACTAGAGAAAGTCTGCACATAAATAAATAATAAATAAATTTAAAAAATAATTTGGGAAACCTGTACAACCTCCTTGATTTCTTAAAACTTTTATTTCTTATTTGGAATATTTGTCCTCCCTTTCTTGAATCCTCTTCCCTGTAACAGAAGGTTTATGCTAATTTTATTTTTTATTTTATTTTTTGAATTTTTTATTGGAGTACAGTCGCTTTACAGTGTTGTGTTACTTTCTGCTGTACAGCAAAATGAAGCAGTTATACATACACATATATCTACTCTTTTTTAGGTTCTTTTCCCATATAGGTCATTACAGAGTAGAGCAGAGTTCCCTGTGCTATACAGTAGGTCCTTACTGGTTATCTATTTTATGTATAGTAGTGTGAATATGTTAATCCCAATCTCCCAATTTATCCCTAAAAAACAGTGTTTTCCTAACGTTTGGGATTCTGTCTGACACCTGTAAGAGAACATAATCACTTTCTCCCAAGGTTCCTGTAAATCCCGCAGCAGTAACTCTTTGTTAGCGATCACAATTACGTCTTCAAATTATTGTTTTCATTCCCTCCTATCAGCAGAGCAGATAAAAGCCTAGAAGAAAGCGTCAACAGCTGTTTCCCTGGTGACCACAGTGAGTAGCAGAGTCAAAGATGAGTCTAAGATTTTTGGTGAAGTTGAGCTGAGAGAATAGTGATGCCATTGCCAGAAATGGAGTTTCTGCCAAAGAAGCTCTTGCTTCTTTGCGGCGCTGATGGGAAGGGAGTGCCATGACCATTTTAATCTTAGACATAGAACGCTGGAGAAGTTTTCCAGTTAGAAGAGGTTTGGGATTAGAGGAATACATTTGGGTATCACTCACTCAGCGGCGAATGAAGCAGTAAGAATGGACGATACAGAAAATAGAACAAGGGTGAGGGCCTTGGGTGATGTCATATTCAGGAGGCAAGAAGGCAGAGAGCATCTGGTCTAGGAGTCAGGAGAAGTGTAGTTGGAGCGGTAAGGGGGAGAGGCAGGCTAGTTCATTAGCGCAGGGGACGGGGGCGCCGAAGTTAGAGGCTTACGTACTCTAGAAAACAAGCAGAGTAACACTCTCTCAGTTTTGGTTATTTCAGCTTTCCAGAGCATACTTAAAAACTGAAAAGTTATTGAAAAAATTCTCTGAGTAGCCCAAATAGCTCTCACCCCGTAGGAAAGGCCATCATTCTTAATATATACCACGTTAATTCCTAATACGTAACAAAGTTGGTTATTTATGTATAGTCATAATGGATGTGGCAAATTTGAAGAGAGTGGGGCTTTTAGAGGTAGACATGCTCATAATAACAGACGTGGACCATCCAGTGGAAGGCTGCGTTCATATGTCGCTGTCTCAGTGAGGCCGACTCTTAGCCACTCATTTAAATTGCAGCCCTCCCCCACCCTGGAACTCACCGACCTCCATTTCAGCTTCACCCGCCTTGCCACTTAACTACTGCGTAAGGTACTGTTTTTGTTTTGTAATTGACAGACAGATTGATTGCCTCTCTCCTGCATTAGAAGGTAAGTTCCAAGAGGATGTGGGTTTTGGTCCTTTCTTCCCCCTGCTGTCTTCCCAGAGTCTAGAACAGTACCTCGCAGACAGAAGACGCAGTGAATATTTATTTGTTGAATAAATGAATGTGAGAAGATGTTGATGGTTAGATAGCAGGCATTGAACTATATGGGATCATTTAGCCTTGGACTAAGCACTGCCCTCTGGCAGTGTCTCCGGGGGACACATCATGTACAATCCCTTGTAGCATTGGTGGCTCATGGAGCTCTGAATGAAAGTTTAAATCAGGCTCTGGATAGTCTACTTCTGAAGGCAGAAGAACAGAGACATTTCCATCGAATTAATAAAACTTTTAGAATGTTGCTGTTTAAAAGGTTCCTCACTGAGAAAACAGCTCTTTCTAGGTTGAACATGAAATTTCCCCATGAAGGATCACTGTTATGTGATTTAAATTGTACTGGTTTGTTAAAAATTTGATTTTTTCCTTGGCCTCGTTCGCACCCTGAACAACTTCCTTCCAGGGCTACTGGAAGGAAATGTTAAAGGTACTGCCTCCTTCCTTCCCAGTCACAGAGACCTTTGACCAGAAGGTGTGGAATTAGTTAGATGCTGGGGCTACAGAGAAGTACTTGGTGGCTAAACTTACAAATGAATAAATTAGAAACTCTCACTGGTTTTGCCTCCACACCGACTACTGCTTTCTTATATGACATCTTGTGCCTCTCATGCCTTTTTGACAAAATGAATCAATACAGTTGGCCCCCTGTATCCACGGGTTCCCCACCTGCAGATGCAACTGTGGCTAGAAAATGCTCGGGGAAAAAAAACTTCAGAAAGTTCCAAAAAGCAAAACTTGAATTTGCCACTTCGGCAACTATCTACATAGCATTTACACTGTTATTACAACTATTTAAATAGTATTTACGCTGTATTGACTATTATATGTGATCTAGAGATGATTTAAAGTATATGGGGATGTGTGTGGGTTGTGTGACAGTACTACACCATCTTATGTAAGGGACTTGAGCATCTGTGGACTTTGTCGTTCTCAAGGGTCCTGGAACCAATCACCCGTGGATACCTACCGAGGGACGACTTTATGTGCTTCCAACTAAGTGCTAGGTGTCCATCAGATTACATAAGTATATTTGAAAAATGCTACATTTCTCCCCAGTTAGAGCTACAAAGCATAGCTCTTCAGTTCAGTTCCAGCCTGGCCACCTTCTACCTCTTCCAAGGCAGTTACCTTCTAGTCCCTACAGAAACATTCTTTTTCTTATTCCCCTCTTTCATGGTTTACTTTGGACACAACAGTTGTGTACACAATTTCCCTGGCTCAGTATAATTTAAGTTTTTTAACCTTACAAGTTATAGAAGTGACTGAGGAGAGCTTTTTCATGTGATGGGAAGGTCCCCCCCACTTTCATTAGAGTGCCCAGGCAGTATGGAGTTATGTAATAGGTATTCACGCAGCTCCGTTCGTTACATAACGTAATGGTCGCTCACAACCAGATACTTAAATCCATCTCACATTCAGAACCATCGTGCCCGCTTGCAGAGACAGTGCTTTCTTTGTTTGCACCAAATAAGCAGCTAGTGATTATTAGCTTAGCCATTAAGTTAAATCACATTCCTGGAAGGGGAAATGTTGCAGCTTTTTTTTTTTTCCTTTTAAATGGGAGAGGAGAATGCATTTTTGAAAATCCAGACATACAATTACTACTGGCAACATGACCATTACACCTGTTTGACAAGAGAAGTGTCTGTTTTGTTCGATTAAGACAGTTATAATTTCCCAGAGCCCCGTGACCTCTGTCGTGTTAATACGAAATCTAAATATTTATGTTCAAGTAGTTTTGGCGACTGGGAACAGTCGTAATTATGTCGTAATTTGCCTACTGCGGCGTCTTTTCCCTCCCAGTATCCCATAGAGGGAATTTTGACTTGCTGTTGAGTATAGGACCTGCGAGTTGGTGATTCATTCACAGAACCTGACGTGGAGTCAGTCGGCTCTCACTATTTGACGTGTGTGGCATGAGGGCCAGAGGGCAGTATATGGGGGACCTTCCATGAGCAACTGGGGGTCCGACCTGCTGGAGCCACGTGGCACTGCTCCTTGAACGTGGCTTTGGAGTCGGAAGGGTCCGGGCTGGACTCTGGCCTCTGTCAATTTCTAGGAATGTGACTGGGTCAGTTACTTAGCCCCTTGAGCCTTCAGTGTCCTCATCTACGAGTTGGGATTATTGTGAGAATCAAATGAGATTGTGTATATACAAGAGCTTTGAATATTAGGGCCACACAAACGCAAGATAACACTATTCCCACTCTGAACTTTTCTAGTGAGAAATGGACTTGTATAGTAACGCTGATTAACTTATGCGTTCGTTTACTCTGATCTGCTCCTGTCAGGAACAAGTCAAAGTAAGTGTATGCTTCCGCTCTGAATAAAAGTAATATCGGTTGATGACTATGGAGAAAGAAGAAATTTGGTCCCTTGCTACAGGTAACGGAGAAAGGGAGCTGGAGAGGAGAGTGGTACCACCAAAATTTTAGAAGAGGGAACTCATGCCTAAGTAAAAGCAGATGATTTTACTTCAATCCTGGTTTATTTCATTTGATGATCATTGGAATTCCTCTGGCATTATTATTATTATTATTATTGCTTCTGAATCATTAATGTTTATTATAATAATCTAGGACTAACTGCTGATTTCCCAGTTACAGGGACCTGCATTTTGTAGGTTGGAGGTTGGGTCCGTGAATCAATCTGCTTTTGACAAGTACCGCAGGTGATTCGGTTGCAAGTGGATCACGGTCCACATTTGAGAAACCTTTGCATTCGTTAGTAGTCTTTTAATTGAATCCTTTCTTATTTCCTTCAGTTCATTCTTCCTGTAGATCCATGTGATATTTGATCATGGTATACCTCCCTGCTTAAAATCTTTTAATGGCTTCCCATCGATATTAGGTTCCAGATCAAAATTCTTCTCCTGGCTAAGCTTGTCTCCTGCTACCCTACCTACCCTGGCTCCCTCTCCTTTGGTCATGTCAGCTTCTCTTTATCCTCCAGGATGCCAGGTTTCTTTCCTGCTTCAGGGCATTTGCATGCACTTCCTTCACCTGAAATGTTCTCTCTCTCAACCTTTGCCTGGTGCACACCTGCTGATTATTCTGATCTCTCTTTCCTCGGTGAAACTTTCCCTGATCACCAGGACACAGTCTGATCCCTTTACCTTATGTTCTTTTAGCACCTTTTTATGGAGAGCTGTGATCTCTCTTGGCATTAGATAGTTAATTGTTAAATTATCTGTTTAGTATTTGTCTTCTCTGCTTGAATGTTGGCTCCATGCAGATAGAGACCATGTCTGTGTTCACTTCTGTTATCTGCAGTGTCTTATAATATAGCAACTTAAGCATAGTAAAAGCTCACTAAATATTTCGGAATAAATGAATGAATGAAAGTAGGATTTGTGGTAAAGCTGCAGTCCTCTAGACCTCCACTGAAGAGGGTTTAATGCCTGGGATAGCAAGTTAGCCTTGTTATAAGGTGGAAAGCACCCTGACTTAGCATTCTAGAATGCGACGTTAGAGCACTTATTTGTTTCAGTAATACAAACTTACTATAAATTCAGGGACCTCAAACGGTGTTCTTAGTGTTCAAGGCTTAGAACCTGGCACAGAAGAAAGGGGATGTTAAAAGGCTTCAGATAAACTCCTTACTTACTTTATACCATGTCTTTCATGCAGAAAGTATTGGAAGCTTCTTGGTAGTCCAACACCTCATAAGTAAACTTGTAGTGTATTTACACTTACATTATGTATCTGGTTGATAAGCTTGTGTATTCATTTCCTCAGATACTCCCAGTTGGAGCTGCAAGAAGTCAAAACAAGAGCATATTCCCACCCTTTGTTTTCAAAGCAAGCAATTGGTTCAGTGGCATTTACCTCTGACAGAGCAGTGAGGACAGTGTCAGCCTCAGAGAACGAGAGATCCTTGTGATGTGTAGTTTGATTCAGTGACTCGATCTTGATGGGAAAAGAATTCTGGAGAAAAAATACCCCCATGACTTCGGTAATTTTTATAATCATGATAACCAAGTATGGAATTAATGGAGACTCAAAAAAAGCTCCAAAGAGTCATTTTGAGAATTCACTGTAGTTCTCAACTGCTGTGAAGAGATAGAAACAGTTAACTTTGTTTACCTAAGATTTTTTAGTTCCGAGGAGAGTTTGGCATTCTTCAATAGATCTGTGGAGTATAATCAGCCTTTCATTCAGGTTTTTAAATGATTTGCCATTTAATTACGACATTAATTTGTTTTTCACTCATTACAACAAACATTCACTGAGCACTTGCTGTGTGTTAGACATTATTCTATACCCCAGGGATATAGTAGTGAACAAGAGAGATAAGAGCTCTGCTGTTGCAGAATTTACAGACAGCAAACATGCAAACAAGTCAGGGCTATAAGGCAGTTAACCTAGATAACATGATTTGGCCTGGCCGGGGGGAGATGGGTCGTGGGACAAAGGAGGGCTGGTCCAGGTGGTGTATCTGAGGAGATACCACTTGATCAAAAGCAGTGAATGAGGGGAATGACCCACCAGGAGAAAATCAGGCTGAGCAGCGTGTTTGGCAGAAGGAACAAATGCAAAAAAATCCTTAGGTGTGAATGAGCTTGCTGTGTTTGAAGAACCGAAAGAAGACTGGTATGCCTGGGGCTTAGACAGGGAGGGAGATGATTTTGGTGGTGAAGTCACGGAGGTAGGCAGGAAGGGCCTGTGGGCCATGGTAGAGTCTGCATATTATTCCAAGTGTCATGGGAAGCCAGCGAGAGGCTTTAAGCAGGGGAGTGACATGATCTGATTTGTGTCTTTAAAAGATTACTAGGGATGCCATAAGAACAATTTGAAAGGGTATTTACCTTAGCAGTCCAACTCAGGGGTGATGAGCAAGCATTGTATACTTTTATTGTATACGGACAGACTTTTCTTGTGTGTATGTACGTATTTTTTTATTTGACTGAATTTAGAAGAATCAAGAAAAATGTTACTTAGGGAACATAATATCATTAGATAGATTTGTTAGAGGAAAAACTCATTTTTATCTTAAAAACATTTATTTAATATTCTTGAAGTGCTTATTGATGTGGTTATAGGCTAATTTCTGGAGCTATAAATATTCATATGACTAGACTTCGCCTTTAACAATTTTATGGTCTAGTGGAGGATGCCTGTCAGTAAACAGATGCTTACAACGTACTATGGAAAGTGTGTTTGGCTATGATGAATGAAGCTGCTGTAAATGTTTCTGTTCCTGTCTTTCGGTGGGCATAATACTCTCGTATCTTTTAGGAATGGAATTGCTGAGTCATAGGATAGGCATGTTTAGCTTTGGCAGGTACTTGGACTTTATTCTGAAACTAGGATTTGTGCTTTAGAAAGATGATTTTAGCAAGACTAGAGGCAAGTGAAACAATTTAGGTGCTTGTTATACATACCCAGTTAAGAAATGAGGTCTAAATTAGGGTAAGACAGTGAGGATGGGGGAGAAGAATAGAATGGAGAGATATTTAGGGAATGGGACAGGTTGGATTTTGGAGGTGAGGGGGAGATAAGTCGGGAATAAAGATGACTTGTAGGTTTATGACTTGGATCATTAATGAAGTCAGAAGCTAGAGAAGGGGTGAGATTTTAGAGGAATAAAATGAGAGTTTCTTTTTGTACACGTTGAGTTAGAGTTCCTTATGGATTATCCAGGTGGATGTGTAGTAATTGGAAACTCATGTTTAGAATTTAGAAGGAAAGTAAGAACTGGAGTTAAAGATTTGGGAGTTAGTATAATATTTGTGTTAGGTGAGACGGGGGGCGGGGGCAGTGCGTAGTATGTATGGAATGGCCAGAAAGAGAGTATAGACTAAGAAGGAAAGAGGCTTGAGGTTGGGAATGTTTCCATACTGATGGTAAGTGAAGGACCAAGAACTAGTGACCAACCTGTAGTATAACAGGAGACCCTTGAAGGAGATGAAATAGAATTCTGGTTAAGTGTGACTGTGGGTCCATACCACTTGGACTTGAATCCTGGCTTTGGCCACTTTTTAGCTGTGTGCCCTGGGACAAGTCACTTAGCCTCTCTGGGCCTCATTTTTCTCTAAAATATCTGTAAAATGGGGATAAGAAATTTATCTGCTCTCTAAGGTTACTATGGGACACATAGAAAGCGCTTAGAATTATTGATTGTTGTTGTTGAGAAGGTGATGTTCATAAGCACAAGGGGCAGAGAGTTCCAGGCGGGAGTCCACGGTGCCAGTTCTGCAGGAATACCCCAGGAGGTAATGCTGAAGCATTTCCATGGGATCGACAACCAAGTGGAGGAGTAATGAGGGCAGAAATAAACTCTGTAGGCCCATGTAATACCTTCCCTTCTTGTGGGAAAACCCATTGAATTCCATAAGATAAACACATAAGAAAGATCACTTGGTTTGCTTGAAAGCATCTCAGGCCATTGAATAAGTGTTAATAATACCTTAGTTTACTATGTAGTTCTTTTATCTCAAGCAGTTCAAAGCTTATCCCACATTTTTTGGGAATCATCCATGCAACATCAAGGTGAGTAAAGGAAGGTAAAGGTAAAACTGTTCCCACTTTACAGATGAGGAAACTAAGACTAAGAGAGGCCACACGACTTTGTCTAAGCTTTATATTGGTTAATCAACTTCTCCTTTATCCCATCGATAAACCTTACTCATCTTTGGCTTTTGCATTGTTAAGCACAGTATTTCTCAAAGGGTAATCAGTAGATCTTCTGCATTTAAAATTATCTGGGATGCTTGCTAAAATGCAGATCCCTTGGCTTTATTTTAGGTCTACTGATCAGAATCTCTGGAATATGGACTCAGGAATCTGATTTTACCCAGCATCTCAAGTGGCCCTCTTGAAAACTGCTTAGTGTGTTCAAGGAAACAGACAAATTCCAAAATGTACATTGTTTTTAGTGACATCTTTTACCAAAAAAAATCTTAAAATATCTTATATTCAGAAACTCAAACTACTATAACTAAAACTTTAGAAGCTTTTCTGAACATACGGTCTTTATGAAGTTGAGTAGTGCCTTTGGTTAAAAGTAAAACTGATTCGATCTATACAAATGAATGACGCAGTCCATTGGTCTGTTACCAGAGCACAGCTGGAGGTGTCACAGAGAAGCTATGGCTGCGGACTGTATATATTTACTTTAATTTGGCCAGTGGTTCCATCTCCAATTACTATTTACAGTTATATAGCATTGATTAGAAAGAGTTGCTCTCTGTATACTCATAGCTTCTATCTATTTGTGTGTCACGGTAAAATCAGCCATATCTCTCTATGGAGTAGCTTTAAACTGTCAGGACTGGGTAATTTGAAGACTCTGACTCTAGGGAATGGGCTTCATAAGACCAAGCCCAGATCCAGTCATGACGGCTCATGCATCTGCTTTCTTCTCCTTTAGTTGTAGAGGAAGGGGACTTATCTGAGCAAGTCAACATCTTGTTGGGTTCTCTGTTGTTACCTTGGCTTTCAGCAGTCACATAGTAGGAACTCAACAAATAGATGTTGAATGAATGGATCCTCTCAAGTGTATTTAGGAAATAACAAAAGCAATTAAATTAGAAAGAGTTATTCTAGCTCGCTGCTGAGACAAACAGAGGGCACTAAGAAGTATTTGAAGATTAATTGACCTGGAACTAGAAACAGAATCTAGTTCCATGCCTTCCTTATGAAAGCATGGAAGTTGAAGCTCAGAGTTGCAAGAGACCTTTATCCCCATCAGTGCTGAAATTCTCTCTGTAAGGCTGCTGCTTATTTACCTGGCATTTATTTAATTTATTAAATATTCACTGATGTTAAGCTCTACACATCCTTTCCTTCCATCCCATTAAATGAAAAAATTCACATTCATATAACCTCTACTGTTAAGTTTTTAAAGTATAGTCTTTCATTTCTTTTGTAGATTCCCTTGGCCCCTCATTTGGATTCTTTGCATAATGAGAGCTCTTTTAATACTCTTCTTACTAACTGACATCAAGAGTGGCTCATGAGCCATGGGAATGATGAGCATGTTATTAGGAAGATAAATATTTTCTTTACAACTGACATGCCTATTTTTTTACATATATTTTTGACACCTTAAAGTCTAGCGGACAAAATGGTTCTCTTTTCAAAAGTTTCTGTTTGCTTGGGGAAATTGGATCTGTGTTTTTGCCAGGTATCAATTCTCTCTATCCTCTGCCCTCTCCTCTATCTATTTTTATTAAGTGTCAGCGCCACTTTGTCTGGCTATATCACATAACCAATCATATTGTCATTTTGCTTTCATTTTCCTTTCTTTCTAAAAATATAAGGCAATTGTCTCATGACTAGAGAGATTTATAAACCTAGCAGGTAGGAAAACTAATTAATAATCTGGAAATTAGATTATTAGTGAGTCCCCCTGCAACCCCCAGGGATCCTACACTGTGTTATCCAGTAACTTCTCATGCAACTTACTGACCTTGTTCTCCTGGCATCTTTTGGAGCCCTTGAGTGAAGTCATTCATCTTTCTTGGACTTAATTTACTCATTTAAGAAACCACAATAATGAAGGGGAAGTTTCATTTTCCTCCAAAGAGGGTGTTTAACACAAAAACAGTACTTTTCAAAAACCTTTAGGTGTTAAAGATCTCAGTCAATGTCAGGAAATAAGAGGGATAATGCCAGAGAATATTTGATGCCATAAGACCTAATTTTGGTGAAAGTAATTGGGGTAGGGGAAAGAAAGTGAAAAGAGAAGGATTTTAGTATGACATACAATATTTTCTTTTACCTGTAGAATCCTGAATAGTTCTTGAAACCGTTCAACATGCTTTCAGATCTATTATCTAATTTTATCTCTTTCTTACAACAGTCCTATGAAGTATGGAGATTCTAGTCTTAGGTGTACAAATAAGGAGACTGAATACCCAATACTGTGTCACTTCGTGTTTTAATGCAACACGCTGTAATAGAAAGACAGGGCTAGTTTTATATCCTGACTCTGTCAGTTATGCTAATTGGTGGGCTAACTGGGTGAGACAGCTTACTTCTCCAAACTTCAGTGTCCTCAAGTCAAGTAAGAATAATTCCTATACCCAAGGATTGTTATAAGGATTGAGCATCTAACCCACAAAGGCTCAATAAATATCTGTTAACCCTCTCTTCCTTTTTATTCAGGGCATAAGAATGATTTTCTTAGAATTAATATGCAGCTTATGAATAGGAAAACCTATTTTTTAAAAAGCCAGTTTACTTTGGTGTATCTTTCAGAGAGAGGTACTCAAGATGCACTAAATCGGTCTTCATACTTTGCCCTAGATTGGATCACCTGGTAGGATGCTTGAAAGATACCTTGTCACTCTGTAGGTGGCCAGTTCTAGAAGCCCGTGCATGATCTCGGAATACTACCTGTGCCAAATGCAGCGCCGAGGGTAGAGTGCTTGCCAGGGACTCTGTGTCCCAGAGCTTTGTGGGAACTGTACAGTGCAACTGTACATTTGAATTTATAAGTCCACATAGGCTTGAAAGATTCATTTTTGGAGGGGAAAAGGAGTAAGCTGGATAGTCATTCCTCGAATTCTGAAACCCAGGGGAATAATGATTTTGCTGGCATTTTGATCATGGGGCTTGATTTTTATGCTTGTATCATAATAGGTGATAATAATAGTGGGAACTGAATGTTTACTTTGCTTAAAACTGAATTTATCCCGTAGGAAAGTGGGGAGGATAAGAGATTCCTTAATGTGGTGTGCAGAAGAAGAATCAAGCTAATGATTCAGTTGGGAAACATCAGGCAACTGCCACCCTCTGCTCCCGCAAAGACTGGTGAAGGAACACTTTACGTCTCAACAGGAGATGAAGCCCCGTGGAACTGTCAGTGGGATTTATGGAGGGCTGGGAAAGTTGCTGGGCTGTGAGGAAGCCTTTCCATTCAAAGCAGGCTTCATTCACAGAGAATATTAGGTCCCACAGAAGCTCACTACTCCCTGCTGACCTTTTCAGACAGAGGTTGGCTGGGTTGCACAAAAACTGAATGAATTCCAGAAAGCCAGAGGGCCTGTTAACCTGTGACCTCAGCATAGGAAGACCTTGGGCATTTGAAGTCTGAATGTGTGAGACAGGAGGGAGCTGTGAATTTTGCAAGTTCACTCTGGACACTAAAAACCCCGTGTGACAATTTGTGATGTAATTTGGCACGTGCAGCAGTGACTATTTTAGTTCAAACCTCCCTTCCCCCATAACTGTAAATCCTTGAACTTCTCAAAATAGCATGTGATTTCTTCATTTTGCAAAGCCAATGACCAAGACATTGAAACTTTAAGTTATTGCCCTAGGTACCATAGTAAATTGGCCTCAGAGATGGAAGGGGAAGTCGTTTAATCATCTTAATCATTAGCGTTCTGAGTTTCAAGCAGCAGAGTAGCATATAAAAGTGAAATTATTTTATTTGAAAAACATAGTCAGCAAACTCCCTTAAATCCACTTAATTTTTGAATCTGCCTCCTTAGAGACTCCTTAAATCCTTAAAGGAGGAGGACCAGAATGCCCGCAGTAGGGGTTTGTGTGAGAGAAGATCCAGTCTGTTATGGGTTAACACCGGGCGGAACAGATTCACAGCCAGGAGGACAACCATTTTTTAGGAGATGGAAAACACAACTTCCTGTTTCCCCTTGGAGAGTTCCTGGACTCTTTGGGATGATCTAGGAAACTCTGCTGAGACAGGATGGCGGAAGGGACTGGGATTTCTGTCTGATAAAACACTGGCCCTTGTTTGTTATTACAGCTCTCTTAGCATTTTCCTGAGGATGAAGCGTACGCATCGTAGAAATCTGACCACATTCTAATGTGTGTGGCTTCAAGCAGAGTCAGCTCTTGGGGATCTTGTAATTTTTTTAAGAGCATGTTAATTTGTCAGGCACATGCTCCTCTACCTCTTCTCCTTTCACATATCTACTTTTTTCTTAGTTCAGAGGCATAATTTTCTATCTTCTGTAAGGCCAAAGGTCATGGTGACAGCACACATGCCTTAATTGGAGTGGACACAGAAAGAGAAAAATGTTCTACCAGTATGAAGTCTCTCCTGAATTTGCCATTGGCGTAATCTGAGAGGGACTTCTAGACAGTGGTGTGCTGATAAATCAACTCTCCAGACCCAAAGCCCCGATTTGTAGCCAGTTTGCCAATTTCCATGGTGTAGGTATTTCCACCATGGCCAGATTCACAATACCAGCATGATGTCATGGAACATAGGGCTGAGGAATGTCTACAATCAGCTCTTGCAAGCGGGACAGGCTGGCTCCAGCATGCTGCTGGCTAGACCTCGATATATTTGTGTAATTAGGTGGAAGGTGTGCATATGTTGGCATCTATATGAATCTGGCAGTGAAGATTACTCCTGGATTCTCTGTCCAGAAGTGCTACCACAGATCAGGTGAGTGTGTATTTGCCATATGGGCAAGTGCTTCTTCCGGTGCTTGACATCGTTGCTCTTGGAACCCTCTTAATTTGGGTATTCTTCCAGATGCCATCCTCTGCTCTCTAGTCTTTTTTTCTGTACACTCTGCCTGGAGGGTGAAGCTGTTTTAATTGATGTGACTCCTACATATTTCCATCTTAGACCTATCCCCCAGCTTTTGGATTCTGACTGCCTGTTGGACTGTACCATTGGAAAATCCCAAAGATATTTCAAATTTCACATTTCTTTTTTTCCCCCTTTTTTTGGCCATGCTGTGCGACATGTGGGATCTTAGTTCCCCGACCTGGGTTTGAACCAGTGCCCCCTGCAGTGGAAGCGCAGAGTCCTAACCACTGGACCGCCAGGGAATTCCCAAGTTTTACATTACTAAAGTGGAATTCAGCGCCTCTGCCTCACAAGAATCTGGCTTCTCTTTCTCAATTTTCTTTCATGTGGGTGGTATCCTTATCTTTCCAGTCACTTTCAGATGCTGCCTCTATGTGGAGTCGCTCCTGGTTCTTCCATGGTATCTGCCTATCTGTCCACCATTTTACTCATATTGCATTATAATGGTTTCTTTGTGTCTGTTTCCTCCTTCAGACTGAACATGCTGGGTGTCTGAATTGCGTGCTATTTACCTTTGTATCTCTACTGTCTCGCACAGTGCCTGGCACATAGTACCGTTTGGTCAATGGGTGCCTGAATAAATAGATGAATAAATGAGAGATCCATTCCGTACCCTTTGTATGCACTTAGCAGTGAGTTGCCAGACTTAGGAAATAAAAATACAGGATGCCAGGTTAATTTGGAAATTCAGATAAACAACAAGTCATTTTTCAGTATGAGTAGGTCCTAGATACTGTATGAGACATACTTACGCTCCCAAATTACTCAATTATTTATTATTTTTCTGAAAGTAAAATTTAGCTGGGCATCCTGGCAACCCTAACCTAGCAAAAGAAGTTAGTTGACACCCAGAGTAGAAGTTCACATGATGCAGAAGTTCACACTGAGCTTGACATCACATGCCTTAGGTTTCGTATAGACTATGCCTTACATCTCTGAATGTCCCACGTGTAGATAGATCTCTATACTCAGATGCACTGGCCTCTCCATAACGTTCTGCTTTGTGCCATTACGTACACATATATTTTTCTTTGCATGGAAGGACATTTCACCTATACGTATTTGGGCAATATGGACAAATGATCAGAGTTTGTGAGTCATCTCACAGCATTTCCTATACTGTGGTGGTTTCTTATTGTTTCTGGGTGGTGGTTACAGAGCATTTGAATAGATGTTACAAAATGGACCCTTGGTGTTCTGGGATGAGCATACAGAGAGCAATGTGCTGTTCTTAAAGTTCTGTAAAACCTTGGCTCTGGGTTTTAGATTTTCTTAGGGAGTTATGTATGACTGGAAGAGTGCTCACTATTTACGTTTCTGCTGAAGCCAGGCTGCCTGAGAACTGATGTACTGAAGGTTAAGCATGGCTTGGAGAAGGACTTCATACTGTCTCCAGTCTAATGAGGTTGTTTACTTAACACGTTCCCTGTTAAAGTATCAGATGACTAAAGGATTATATTGATTGAAGACAATTTTTTAAAAATTAGAAACACCCAAGTTGTGAACAGTTTACGTTTTAGAAGGCGAAAGAGTATATTTCTCAATGACTGGAAACACGATTGAAACATGGCACCTTTCATCTCTCACATTCTCTTTCTCCTGTTCCTCTTATGTCAAAATTGGTAATTATGGAAATTCCATGGCTAGGACAGTTGGGCAGGGTTTTAGATATTTACCCCATAGGAGTCAGACATGTTCTCTTAGGAAAAGCTGAATTCTAATGGCAGAAGGATAGGCCAAAAAAACAATCATGAAACATTCTTGTGGCCTCAGTATCATGATCTTGTCAGTAAAGCGATGGTCTCTGATTAAATCCAGATTGAGCTGTTTCCTGTTAGCGTGCTAACCTAGAGGGCATGCTCAGCCCTCCATGTCTTGCTCTCTAAGTCTGGGTTTTTAAACACTTGTCTGCCAAGGCTCTCCCCACCGCCTCTCCCAACTATTCTTTTAAACTAGAATTTAAAGGTATTGAGATATTACAAACAGAAACAGACCCTAAAGTCTCTTAAGGGTCATGTAGCTATTGAATATTTTTCTGCAAAAATGAAACCACAATTTTAGCTTCTCCATTCTAACCATAGGCGTAGTGTATTTTTGTGTGTTTCACTTTTGTATAATTTTATTTCAGTTCCAGTAACAAGCAGATAATTACAAAATTTTTATTTCATAAAAAGTGTACTTTATTTGAATGTTGGTAAATTAAAACTCATCTTCGAAAATCTGGCCTTCCCCCTGCTATAGCAAAGAGATCTTAGGGTACTTAGCAAATGTGCAGAAAACGACAGCGAGCAAGTGCTCTGACATCTTAAATTGCATTGTTAATTTTTGTGAGAATGGCTTTAGGCATCAGAGCAATTCCTGTACTTCATTTTATGATATTGCCATTGATGCTCACCTGTTGCAATGAGAGAATGATTTTTAAAATCTAAATATTCAGAATATTCTAGTAGCCATTCTGTTGGCTCAATCATGGTTCTTCCTAATGTACAGATAAAAACACTGAGGAACAGAAACCACTGAAAGGACTTACGGGGATCAAGCATGCATACTGAGATTTTTTTTCAGAGTAAAAGGAGGAGTGAAGGGAGGCGACTGGGTTAATGAGTAACATAATTCCATTCCCAAGGGAGAAACTTGGCTTCCTGCCAAATCTACTTTCTGGCAGGAAAAGGGACCCACTTCATCAGGGTCTTTGACAAGCATTTTTCTCTATGTTTGAATTTTTGGCGACATCACTACTTAGGGGAAAAATCAGTTCTTTTAAATAGTTATTACTTCTAATAAGAAAAGATTTAAAGTGGAATTTGCATTGTGAGTAAAATAAGAATCATCACATTATAAAATTGTTTGGTGAGGGAACCCTGACATTGTCACAAGGTAAGGAAACTTGATTTAGGATTAGAGCTTGAATATCTGTAGAAACTGAGAAGCCATTCCTTTTGTTGTTGTTAACATTTGAAATTGAGGTATATTTTTTAACTACTACTTTTTAATATTATCAGACTGATTATTATTTTGGCCAGATCTTTTGAGGTGACAAAGTAAAAAACACAAAATATCCCTAAATTTTGGTAGTAAGAAAGAGATCAAAAGAACATAGATTTTTTTTTTTTACACTTAATTTTTATTGGAGTATAGTTGCTTTACAAGGTTGTGTTAGTTTCTTGCTGTACAGCAAAGCGAATCAGTCACACGTATACATATATACACTTGTTTTTAGATTTCCTTCCCATTTAGGTCACCACAGAGCACTGAGTAGAGTTAGCAAAGCGAATCAGTCACACGTATACATATATACACTTGTTTTTAGATTTCCTTCCCATTTAGGTCACCACAGAGCACTGAGTAGAGTTCCCCGTGCTATATAGTAGGTTCTCATTAGCTATCTATTTTGTACATGGTAGTGTATATATGTCAATCCCAATCTCCCAGTCATCCCATCCCCTTCTTTCCCCCTTGGTAACCGTAAGTTTGGAACATAGATGTTTGAAGATAAAAATTAACATTTTATTTTATAATGTCTTGAGTTTTCTTTTTTTAAGTAAAAAGTGGCAAATGTGAATTAAGTTTGAAGTGCATCACAGTGACTTACTAAGCTAACATTTTCCAAAGTATGTTCATTCTGAAGATGCTCTGAGACTAAAGGGAAATCCATTAGAACATGTCATATACCATATCCTTCTTTTGGAGTTTCATACCATGTTAACATATTAAAACCTTTAAGAAATTCTACAACAAAGAATTATATTGGACTTTGTTTAACTCTGTAGCTTCCAAACTTGACTTCAGGACCTTTTGTTTTGGAACTAGTGTTTTACAGCACACGCTTAGGACAACACTGTACCAAGTAATTAAAAACGTAATTAGACTTTGAAACCATATATATTCTTCCTTTATTGTTTCTAGTTAAGGTTAACTGAAGCTCCTGGAAGACAGATGGATACTATTAGGCCTATTCTAAAACTACATACAGTGTGATAAAGAATGATTGGAAGGCCTTGATCTGAATCAACAGGCCTAAGAGGCCTAAAGAAACATTTGGTATTTTGACTGAACCAGAACCCTTTCCTTGGTAAGGTAGAAGTATCTTTCAAAAATTAAATAAAGAAATCAAGTCATCCACCGCATATGCTGGAGTCTTAATATTAACTCCTGCTAGCAGTTAGCTGGGATGGCATTAAGCTATTCTAAGCCCCTTCTAAAAGTGATGGCCTTTGCTTTGGTCTTACAGAAGGCAATCTTGCCTGCTAATTTCCTTCCAGTGGTTTAACTTTTGACAGGCCAGGTGAAGAAATAGCAAACATGTGACTTAATAAGCACAATATCATCATTTAGAGGTTCGGTTCTCTCTTTTTTACCCCTCTTCTTTAACTTTCACGTCTGATGGTTTCAATTTAGGAAAATCTGATATAAAACAATTCACACTTGAAATTCAGAGACATCGCCTGGGATGGTTTGCACCACTTAGAATGATTATTTGCTTAGAAAAAGTTGCTCTCTGTAGGGCATCTTCCCCTTTGCCTGTGAAGGACAGGTTAAACTTTGAAAATCACGTCACTGTATAATTTGTTAGGCACAGGTTTATTGTAGAATGTAAGGCACACCTGTATTTTTCTTCAGTTTATTTCACTTCCCTCATGCTCAGTTTTGAAGCTTTACAGATATTATCACTAATCAGTTCTTTAGTATTATGGTTTATGTCTCCAAGGTGCAGTTATACCTACCAATACTATTCACTGTTTCATTCTCATGTGATAGCTACTTTTCAGAAGGAAACGTCTTCTTGTACATTACAGGTCTCCAGAAGGCAGGGGTCATGCACCCACCTACCCTTCCCATTACTTGTCAGAGATTAGCCGAGGTCTGCTCCGTACAACCACTTCTCAGCCAACTCTGTTGATTACCAGTGATATTGAATCAGAAAGTGTATTGCCTCCCCTGAACTAAAGAACATCAGATCGCGGTCAGATCTCCCTAGATGTCTGTGGAGAACATACTCCTCCCATGGCTGATTTTTTTCAAGCTATCAGCATGATGTCATCTGGCTCACACAAATCTGAAAATTTAACAATCAGCTCTCCAAAGCCAGCACGATCGGTTCCGGCACACCATTGCAGGAGCTGTCTTCGAGAATGAGTTTGAAAACTTACCGTGGAACAATACAAAGGGAGTGATTGATAAAGATTTGCTAAACTTGATCCTGGGGTCATAGAAAGCATTCTCGACAGAATATGCCAGCAACCTAGTTCTTGATAGGGAAGTAAGTAGAAGCACATGTAACCTCTATGAAGTAATACCTCTACTTCTAGAGAGGAAGGGAATGCACAAACCACCCCTACACGCCCCCGCCCGCCCATCCCGCTCTACTACACTCACAGGTGAGAGGATTGCCTTACCTGACTTCCTGTAGGGAAATTAAGAGTAAAGGGAAAACATGCTTCAACTACTTCAATGTTTTCAGTTTTACCTTAGGGAGTCATTCCTCCTGATCAAAATCATGAATTTATTGTACAGGTTGAAGGCGACCAGCTGCCTCCGGGGCATACAGTCAGTCAGTATGAGACGTGTAAGATCAGGACCATAAAAGCTGGCACGTTGGAGAAGCTCGTGGAGAACCTGCTGACAGCTTTTGGGGACAATGACTTTACCTACATCAGCATCTTCCTGTCAACGTACAGAGGCTTTGCCTCCACTAAAGAAGTGCTGGAGCTGCTGCTGGACAGGTAAGAATCTGAAGGGGTGTGAGAGGTGACAGAAAGGTCAGGCTGCTTGCAGAGCGAAGGCATGAGGTTCTGAATCGCCTGCGTTTGGTATGCTGAGAGACGCGTCGCGTGAGGAAGGGTTACCTGGAAGGAAGGACCTTTGGAACAAAGGGCATGCAGATTATTCAGGAGCTTCTTCACGGTGCATTTCTGGTAAAAAAAATATCTCACAAAAACATCTATAAAAGAGGAGTACCTATCATAAAGGTAGATTCAATTGTTTATAGATTTCAGTTATCATTTGCCACTCTAAAATTTTCTCCATATTTTCATAATTTTCTAAATTAGTCATTTAACCAGGAATCTTATTGGGTTGTTGTGAGAATTAAAAGTGCTAAATGTACTATTAACAATCACCATGTATTGGCTGCTTTACGGGTATGCGCAGACATATTGTCCTTGATCTATGTTGTTAAGTCATATGTTACATAGAATAAAAAGAGCAGTGTGCATTATAATTCACACATTGATAATTGATAGCTGTATTTCCCCCCATTATTTTTGTTTTATTTATATAATTAAGCTTGATCTTTAAAAAATTATTATTAAATTGACTTGGTGTTGGGAAGAAGAAAACTGTCAGCTAAACGGTTGCTTTAGAATCATGAGAGTCCTCATCCACATCCTTGTATTCTGGAGTTTCCTGCATAAGGAAGGAAGGAAGGAAGGAAGGAAGGAAGAAGGTAGGGTGTTCTGTCTGACTTAGTGAATATTGATTTTTAACTAGATTTTTAAATTTTGAAAGTAATAGATGCTCGTGTTAAAAATTCTTATACCATAGAAGGGTATAAAAAGAAACAATGTTTTCTCATATTACTACTTTTTCCTAAATAACATTTATTAGGTTTTTTAAAATACGTGGAAGTAGGAAGAAAAAAAAAATAAACAGATACAGACTGTAACCTAATTAGGCAGATAACACAAACGTTAATGTTTTCTCATATTACTACTTTTTCCTAAATAACATTTATTAGGTTTTTTAAAATACGTGGAAGTAGGAAGAAAAAAAAAATAAACAGTTACAGACTGTAACCTAATTAGGCAGATAACACATATTAACATTTTAAAAATAGAAGTACTCCATGTATATAAAGTTCAAACAATTCAGAAAATTATGAAAAAAAAGTAAGAAATAAAAAGATTTCTATTTCCCCAAGTCCCATTTCCAGTGCCATTCTTCCTGGATAAGAACTAAATTATTCCTTCTGTATTGTTCCCAAGTTTTTCTGGGTGTATAGCAATGTGTGTTTATATATTTTTATTTATGTATGATATTTATCATATATATTTACGATATAAATAGACTCATAGTACACAGTATGTTCTGCAGCTTGCTTTTTTCGCTTATCTTTATCTTGGAGATTTTTTTACTCAGTAAGTTCTTCAACATATATAAAGGGCTTAGAACAGTGGCTGGCATAGGGAAAGCTCAAGAAATGTTAAGTTACTGTTATTTTAAAGTCAGCACATATAGATAGATTTACTGTATTCTTTTTAGTGGCTTTACAGTACTTATCGAGTGGAATATTCTATGGATGGACAGTTAAGCTCTCTCCAGTTTAATTTGTTTTTGAACTTTTAAACAATGCTGCAAAGAGTGTCTTTGAGTATATATTTTCTAAGTATTTGTTTGAGAACTCTGTAGGATAATTTCACAGAAGAGCAACTGATGGGTCAAAACATTTAAGCATTTTAAAATGTGAAAGATGTTGCTAGACTGCCCTCCAGAAAGCTGTACCAACCACCCTCTTGTCCGTAGAAAATGAGAGTGTCCCTTTGCTTTCCCTACACTCTTGCCAGCTGTATTTTCATGTCTGCAATTGAAACCATCTCTGCTATCATCTGTCCATTGAAAAGTAGCTCATTGTTTTTATATTTATGTTTCTTACATTTATGAGTGAGGTATAGCATGTTTTAAAATACTTACTGGTCATTTGTGTTTTTTGTGCACTCTCTGTTCATATCCTTATTTTTATTTTGGACTATTGTTATCTAATTGTTGATCATCCAATTATAACTCTGTATATTATCAAAATTAGGTTTTTTTGCCTATCATATGTTGGAAATATTTTTTTCCTAATTTGTCCCTTGGTTTTAAAAGTTGTTTACAAATATTCTTTTTTATGAAGACATTAAAAATCCTTTTTATGCAGTCATGTTTATCAATCTTAAGAAAGGCCTTTAATAATCTAATTCTGTTACGATGTGAATAAGGTTATTGATAACAGTGAGTTTTTCTCAAGGTATTTTCCTCATAGATGCATATAGAGTGAAATCGTTTGGACCAATGGTTATTGATATGTTCATATTCAGGAACATGCACAAAATGTCTGTACTTTATTATGCAGTGATCCGGTTAAGATAACTCTGGACTTCGACATAGGTGGGAAGTTCCGTAGTTTTTTTTTCACATAGCAGTACTTAAAATAGTAAGCCTGGAGTATAAACCTGTGGGATTAGTGAGTCATTTCTTTCATAGTTTGTTTGCTTGTATAATACCTCACACCTATAAATAGAACCTGAAGAATTATCTGAATTTTCTTTCCACTGTTTCGTATTTATAAAAAGGATGCAGTATGCTAACTGTTGGCGGGCAGTATGAGGAAATAGGTCAACACATCAAAAACTCCTACAAGTTTTCTTTGGAATTGGTAACCTCTTCTGCTTATGGGGTAACTCCATTGATAATAGGCCACAGATGTCCATAGTCGGTGAAAGAGTACACGTGAATTCCAACTGCTCATCATAAATAGTGGGCACACACACAGGAACTAGAGTGTTTAGTCTGTGGCTCATGTACATCCAGCTTTTATTTGATGATTTAAAAAAATCGGTTTGTTCTCCTATCACGGTGGGTAGACATTTTGGGATGGTTAAAATATTACTAGATGACAATTGTTAAATAACAGGATCAACATGAATTCAAATAACATTTAATTCAAACAGTCATTTAAGGTATAACTGAATGAAGAGTTAACATATATCTTGAACTCTTTAGGTAGGCCAAGGCTTGACCTTGAATTTAATCTCATAGTTAGATCCTTTGATTCTGACATGAGTGGAATCAACACGTACTGAATGTCTATAAAATACGCAGTGCTCTGCAGGACACCATGTGGACGAAGCAGAAATTTGAGACTTGGTAAGTTCTCACTCTTGTGATGAATTTACTGTAAAGCTGCTGGTATTTAACCTCCAGGGGCCCTCACTTGCAGTACACTCTACGTAATTTATATTCATAATTTTATATCCTTTTTCTTAGAGAGGACCCCTCAGATTACATATGCTGGCCCCGCAAAACATGGATCCACGCTGACAACTTAATATTTTACTGCAAAAGATAATTACGTGCAGAAAACAAGTAGACAACTACTTAAAATGGTGTAATAGTGAAACTCTGACATGTTCTACAGAAGTTCAGAGGACGAAATCCCACTTATTTTGCTTCCTCTGCAGAAATTTGGATTTGTCTGTATATGTACAAACTTCATTATAAATATTTCTTCCTCACTCCATTTCCTACTGTCTCTTATATCCTGTGGCCAAACGTTAATCTTTGATTTTAACCAAAATGCAGATTCTGTGGAACACTGGGTTCTTAAATTGGTTGTCGGGGGTTTTAATGTCTGTAACTGGGAGGTAAGCAGTAAAGCTGCATGAACCTGCCTTTTCTGAAAATAAGCTAGATACTCTATTTTATTATTAGTTAATTGTGGTAGACTTGTTTTTGGGTCTCTGGTGTTCTGATGTTATTTTAAAAATGATTTCTCTTGGACTCTTAATAGTAGATTACTTATCCTTTGTGAAATTAACACCAAGAAGTTATTACGGGATGTGCTAATCCTAACCAGTCATGAATGAATTGAAGGCAGATGCTGTGGCATTTATTTCCCTCCAGAGAAAAGTATATTTGAAATCAAGCTTTGATTTTTCTTACAACTTCCAATCGTGTGGCTTTTCTCATATGGAACTGTTTGCTTTCTGTGATTTAAAAATATTTTTAATAGTTCTTTTCATTTTACTAATATGAGCCTTTGTGATTGACCAGTGGACAGTGGTTTGAAGCCATATATGGCTAATTCCTTGTGTTTGCTTTGTCCCTTACTTGGGGGTGATCAGCAGTTAACAAGAAATCCTGTTTTCTGTGCTTCTCACTGTGGCTCAGAGTTAATTCTAGGGCTCATTGGCTTCCTTTTAACCTAAGAGAAAGTTTGAGTTGTGGTTTAGCTGTGTTGGGGCTTTGAGATTTTATTTTTTCTAACTTTAAACACACATTTCACTTAAAAATATATTCTTCCCACCATACAGTTAAAAAAAAAAGTGAGGAAATTGGATACCAGTGAAAATACCCAACCTCAAATGTAGGGAGAAACCTACTTCAGCTAGTGATCCTCACTGAGAACCACGAAGTGTCTATACAAATATCTAGAGTTTTCTTCGGATAGCTGTCATATAAGCTACTTTTGGGCTCTTTCTTGGTCATTCTCTCTTTCTCTGATATCAGGGATGAGCAGAACTGCCGAGGACAAACATAATGGGGTGGAACTAAATCTCTAGAAACTTTTGCTAAGCCGCTAATGGCACTCAGGTCGCAGTTTGGAAAGGACTGAGTAATAATCTGAATTGCCCCTTCATTTTGAGTGAATTCTCCCAGTGGAGGACTTTTGGAGAATAAAGGTTGAAGCCATCCCATAAACACTGTGCTTTTAAGACCAATCTGGCTTGAATTTGCTTGCTTTAGGTGGTAGAGAGGAGTTAGTATTAGTATTCAGTGGGTCTTTGAACTTATTTCTTATTCCCATGTTTGATTGCCGTGCATTTTCACAGACTTTTATCGTATTTCATTCATTTATCATTACCTGCATGTTTACAGGTAAGAAAATTGAGGCTCAGAAACATTCAGTCAGCAAGAGGCAGAGTTGGAATTAAAACCCATCTCTTTCCGACTTGGAAGCTCTTTTCAGGCACACCAAATCACCTCCCATGTCATTTAAAGTGTCATTTAAGGGACTTCCCTGGTGGTCCAGTGGCTAAGGCTCCGCGCTACCATTGCAGGGGGCCCGGGTTCGATCCCTGGTCAGGGAACTAGATTCCACATGCAGCTAAGAGTTCATGTGCTGCAGCTAAACATCCCGCATGCCACAATGAAGATCCCATGTGCTGCAGCTAAGACCCGGCGCAGCCAAATAAATAAATATTTTTTAAAAAGTCATTTAAAAATGTTTCTTTTAAAAAAAAATTAATTAATTAAAGAGAGCACGGGCTCTAGGCATGTGGGCTTCGGTAGTTGTGGCACACGGGCTCAGTAGTTGTGACTCGCGGGCTCTAGAGCGCAGGCTCAGTAGTTGTGGCGCACGGGCTTAGTTGCTCTGTGGCATGTGGGATCGTCCTGGACCAGGGCTTGAACCCGTGTTCCCTGCATTGGCAGGCGGATTCTTAACCACTGCGCCACCAGAGAAGTCCCCATGTTAGTGTTATTTTTAAAGAAAGGGATGATTTGGATATCCCACTCAGCTATCCTTTTCTCTGTTACCTCAATTGATTTTCCTTGGAAACTGGATTTCCTGAGGAATACTCCCTTCACACAATTGTGAGCAGGTCATTTGAACATCAGTCCTCCTATTCATCCATCCATTGAAATGATATTTACCAGGTGTTTAATATCTACCATGTATTGTGCAAGGTGCTGTGCATATAATGGTAAACAGACTGGTCATGACTCCTGCCCTCTTCATGCTTAATGGCTGAGAGTAACATTAAATAAGCATACAAACAAATGTGTGTAATTAAAATCGATACAATCCTTGGGAGGTAAGAGCTAGGTTCTATGACAGAGACAATAAGAGAGGATTGCCTGGGGGAGGAGGATGTTATCAAAACAAAACTGGATGTTGGCCAGTGATATTAGATGGTTAGATAGGTCATGGCCCATCAAGGTCCCTGCTGGGTCCATGTGTCTGGAGTGTTTCTGTTTGTTTGATGTACTCAGACCAAATCCCCTGACCTGAATGTACTACTTCCCAAAGAGAACCCTTCTTGGAGGGTAGGGAGATAGCAAGTGAAGAAGCTTGGGAGGATTTATGCAGATATATTACCACTATGGGGATGGTAATCTTAAATCCATATTTTATGACACCTGGAGTAGTAACACCTTCATGTGTAAAAGCTGATGCACCACCAATAACCAGCAAGAGTGGAGCTGCCCTTGCCAGTGAAGCCAGTTCCTCCACAGCATAGAGAAAACGATCAAATATAAAACTTGAAAACATTTTATTTATTTCCATAGATTTTGTCATAAGTGCCGAATATACTTCCCCTTCCTTTCAGAGTCTGAAGATATTTTATGGGAAAAGCAGTTTTCCTGTCTTTCTTTTAGTCATGAGATTTATGCCTGAGGTATAGTGATGGTTAAGAGCATGGGCTTGGGAGTCAGAAAATGAATTTGATTCCGGTTTTGCACTTCTTACTTGCTCTGCGGCATTGGGCAGGTTGCTTTATCTTACTAGCTTCATTTCCTTATCTATAAAACGAGTGAAAAATAACCCTAAGTTATAGAGCTATTATGAGGGTTAAGTTTGATAATATAAAATTATTAGTATAGTGGCTGGCAAATATTAAGTGCTTAAGAGATTACCATTACCTTGTTTTCCTTTCTTTGTGGCACTTATCAGTATTTGAAAGTACCTTTCTTATTTTTTTTAATAGAAAATTTTAAAAAATATATTTTTATTTATTGGCTGTGTCGGGTCTTACTTGCGGCACAAGGGATCTTCATAGCAGCATGTGGGCTTCTCTCTAGTTGCAGTGCACTGGCTTCTCTCTAGTTGTGGCATGCGGGCTTAGTTGCCCCACAGCATGTGGGATCTTAGCTCCCTGATCAGGGCTCGAACCAGCGTCCTCTATATTGCAAGATGGATTCTTAACCACTGGACCACTAGGGAAATCCCTGAAAGTACCTTTCTTGTTTATCTTGCTTATTTCCTGATAGCTGCCCCTATGCAGAGACCATGTCTGTTTATTTCACTGCTGTACCCTTAGAGAGGAACGGTATCTGGCAGTAGATGCTTAGGAACTATTTGTCTAACAAATAAATAATCACTATTATTCATGCCTATTATGAGCAGGTGCATTGGAAGATACAACAGTGAACATTACCCAGCTTCTGCCTACATTTAGTGGGAGAGACAAATAAATCTATAGACTTATACTGTTACTGTCAAGGCAGTGAGGGCTCAATGTGTGTTTTAAAAAAAATAGACTGTTTAAAGAATTACCATATGATCAGACAATCCCACTCCTGGGCATATACCCTGAAAAAATTATAATTCAACAAGATACATGCACCCCTATGTTCATAGCAGCACTATTCACAATAGCTAAAACATGAAAACAACCTAAATGTCCAACAGATGAATGGATAAAAGAAAAAAATGTGGTACATATATACAATGGAATACTACTCAGCCATAAAAAGGAACAAATAATTCCATTTGCAGCAACATGGATGCAGCTAGAGATTATCATACTAAGTGAAGTAAGTCAGAAAGAGAAAGATAAATGCGGTATGATATCACTTGTATGTGGAATCTAAAATATGGCACAAATGAACCTGTCTACAAAACAGAAACAGACTATATATAGAGATCCACAGAAAATTTCTTTCTCTATATCCACAGATATAGAGATCAGACTTGTGGTTTCTGGGGGTGGGGAGGGAGAGGGATGGACTGGGAATTTGGAGTTGGTAGATGCAAACTATTACATTTAGAATGGATAAATGACAAGGTCCTACTGTATAGCCCAGGGAAATATATCCAATCTCCTGAGATAAACCATAATGGAAAAGAATATTAAAAAAAGAATGTATGTATGTGTAAAACTGAATCACTTTGCTGTACAGCAGAGATTGGCATAACATTGTAAATCAACTATACTTCAATAAAAAAATATACTATTTTTTAGAGAAGTTTTAGGTTCACAACAAAGTTAAGTGGAAAGTACAGAGACTTCCCATATAACTCCTGCACCCAGTCATGCCCCCACTATCAACATTCCCCCACCAGAATAGTACACTTATTATAATCATTGACACATTATTATCACCCAAAGTCCATAGTTTACATTAGGATTCACTCTTGGTGTTATACATTCTATAGGTTTGGACAAATGTATAATGACATGTGTCCATCATCATAGTATCATACAGAATAGTTTTGCTTCACTAAAAATCCTCTCTGCTCTGCCTCTGCATCCCCCCCTACCCTACCCCAGTCCCTACCAATCACTGATATTTTTACTGTCTCTATAGTTTTGCCTTTTCCAGAATGTTTTATTGTTGGAATCACACAGTATGTAGCCTTTTCAGAATGGCTTCTTTCACTTAGTAAAAGCTTGATAGCTCATTTCTTTTTAGTGCTGAATAACATTCCATTGTCTGAATGGACCGTAGTTTATTTACCCACTCACCTACTGAAGAATATCTTGGTTGTGTCCAAGTTTTGGCAGTTATGAATAAAGGTGCTGTAAACATCCACGTGCAGGTTTTTGTGTAGACATAAATTTTCAGCTCTTTTGGGTAAATACCAAGGAGCAAGAATTTTGGATCATATGGGAAAAGTATGTTTAGTTTTGTAAGAAATTGTTAAACTTTCTTCCAAAGTGGCTGTACCATTTTGTTTTCCCACTAGCAGTGAATGAGAGTTCCTGTTGCTCCACATCCTTGTGATCATTCGGTATTGTCAGTGTTTTGGATTTTTGGCTATTCTGGTTCTTTTGCCTCTCCGTATATACTTTAGAATCAGTTTGTCAAAATCCACAGAATAACTTGCTGGGATTTTGATTGTGATTGCATTGAATCTACAGATCAAGTTGGGAAGAACTGACTTGACAATATTGAGTCTTCCTATCCATGAACATGGAGTCTCTCTCCCTTTATTTAGATCTTCTTTGATATCTTTCATCAGAGTTTTGTAGTTTTCCTTATATATATCTTGTGTGTGTGTGTGTGTGTATATATATATATATATATATATATATTCTAGATTTATATCTAAGTATTTTAATTTGGGGGGGAGGGTGCTGATGTAAAGGGTAATTTTTAAAAAATTTTTGTTGGGGTATACTTGATTTACAGTGTTGTGTTAGTTTCAGGTGTACAGCAAAGTGAGTCAGTTATACATATACATATATCCACTCTTTTTTAGATTCTTTTCCCATATAGGCCATTACAGAGTATTGAGAAGATTTCCCTATGCTATACAGTAGGTCCTAATTAGTTATCTATTTTATATATATAGTAGTGTGTATGTGTCAGTCCCAGTCTTCCAAGTTATCCCTCCCCTTCCTCTTACCCCCCCGCCCCACCCTGTAACCATAAGTTTATTTTCTACATCTGTAACTCTATTTCTGTTTTGTAAATAGAAATTTTTTTTTTTTTTTAGATTCCACATGCAAGTGATATCATATGATATTTGTCTTTCTCTGACTTACTTCACTCAGTATGATAATCTCTAGGTCGATGCGTGTTGCTGCAAATGAAGGGTAATATGTTTTTAATTTCAAATTCCACTTGTTTATTCCTGGTATATAGGAAAGTGATTGACTTTTGCATGTTAACCTTGTATTCTGCAATCTTGCATACTAGTTCCAAAAGCTTTTGGTTGATTCTTTTGGATTTTCTATATAGACAATCATGTCATCTGTTATCTCTTCCTTCCCAATCTATTGATATATACCTTTTATTTCCTTTTCTTTTCTCTTTGCATCAGCAAAGACTTCCTGTGCAATGTTTAAAAGCAGTGTGAGAGGGGACATCCTTGCTTAGTGGGAAAGCTTTGCATTTCTCAGTGTTAAGTATGATGTTAGCTATATTTATGTAGATGTTATTTATCAAGTCAAGGAAATTTCTTACGATTCCTAGTCTGCTGAGAGTTTTATCATGAATGGATGTTGGCTTTTGTCATATGCTGTTTCTTATCTATTGATATGATCATGTAATTTTTCTTCTTTAGCCTGTTGATATGGTGGATTACATTAATTGATTTTCAAATGTTGAACCAGCTTTGCGTACTTGGAATAAATCCTTCTTGGTTGTGCCTTGTTTGATTCAGTTTGCTCATATTTTAAGGATTGTTGCATCTGTGTTCATGAGAGATCTTGGTCCATAGTTTTCTTTTCTTATAATGTCTTTGCCTGGTTTTGGTATTATGGTAAAGCTGGCCTCATAGAATGAGTTATGTAGCAGTCCCTCTGATCCTGTCTTCTGGAAGAGACTGTAGAGAATTGGTAAAGTTTCTTTATTAAATGTTCAGAAGAATTCATCAGTGAACCCCATCTGGATATGGTGCTTTCTGTTTTGGAAGGTTATTGATTATTGATTAAATTTCTTTAATAATACAAGTCTACTCTGATTGTCTATTTCTTCTTGTGTGAGTTTTATGTAGATATGAATTTCTGACCTATATCACTTTCCTA
Source organism: Physeter macrocephalus (assembly GCF_002837175.3). Classification (NCBI taxonomy): domain Eukaryota; kingdom Metazoa; phylum Chordata; class Mammalia; order Artiodactyla; family Physeteridae; genus Physeter; species Physeter macrocephalus. Next base: position 27,218,729 of record NC_041217.1, read on the forward strand.
CTCCTTGAAGAATTTCTTTTAACATTTCTTGCAAGGCAGGCCTACTGGCAACAAATTCCCTCAGTTTTTGGTTGAGAAAGTCTTTATTTCTCTTTCACTTTTAAAGGGTAATTTTCCAGAGTAAAGAATTCTAGGTTGGTATTTTTTTTCCTCTCAACACTTTAAATATTTCTTTTCTTGCTTTCTGAGGAGATGGCATATATAATTCTTATCCTTGCTCCTTTTTAGTTAAAGTTAAGGTCTGTTTTTTGCTCTGGCTTCTTTCAAGATTTTTTATTTATCTTTGATTTTCTGAAGTTTGAATATGTAGTGTTTTTGGCATTTATCCTGCTTGGTGTTCTTTGAGCTTCCTGGATCTGTGTTTTGTGTCTGATGTTAATTTGGGGGAAATTCTCAGTCATTATTCCTTCAAATATTGCTTCTATTCCATTCTCTTTCTTCTCCTTCTAGTATTCCCATTACACATATGTTATGCCTTTTGTAGTTGTCCCATGGTACTTGGTATTCTGTTCTGGCTTTTACTTTACTTTTTTTTTTTTTTTTGGTTTATTTGTTTTGTTTGCTTGCTTTTCAGTTTTAGAACCATTTTCTTATCCTCAAGCTCAGAGATTCTTTCTTCAGCCATGCCCAGCCTATTAATGAGCCCCTAAAAGGCATTCTTCATTTCTGTTACAGTATTTTTGATCTCTAGTATTTCTTTTTGATTCTTCCTTAGAATGTTCATCTCTTTGCTTATATTATCCATCTGCTTTTATATGTTGTCTGCTTTTCTGATTAAATTTCTTAGCATGTTAATCATGGTTTTTATAAATTTCTGGTCTGATCATTCTACCATTCCTGCTATATCTGACTCTTGTTCTGATGTTTGTTCAGTCTCTTCAAAATGTGCTTTTTTGCCTTTTAGCATGCCTTGTAATTTTTGAATAAAAGGTGGATATGATGTACCAGGTGGAAGGAAATGGCATTCAGTAATGTAGTTGTAATGTATGGGGGTGGGGGACAGGAAGGCATTCTGTAGTCCTGTGATTAGCTTTTAGTCTTCTGGTGAGCCTGTGCCCCTGGACTGTCAACTTCATCAGTGCTTCTCCGTTGTTTTTATTTCCTCCCTTAGGGAAAGGGTGGATAGAAGGGCCTGGAGACGGGTATTTCCTTTCCCCCGTGTGGAAGGCTACAGAAGACTAGAGTTAGGTATTTTCCTTACCCAAGGTAGGTGAAGCTCTGACAAAGCCCCAGCAGGTTAGACTCTGGTAAAATTTTTTGTCCTGAGGGCAGGTGTTGTTAAGAAGAACAGAGTGCTCTAGTGTATTTCAAAATGGTTCCTTTTCCCCTTCCCTTGCTGGAAGCATGAGGAGGTTTTTCTCCTATATTAACTATGATAACCTGGTCAAGTTCCTGGAGGTAAAACTCATAGAAGTGTGGTGCTGTGTCTGCGACTGGGTCTCCCTGGAGTTTTTATCCCTCAGACTTGTCCACACTAAGTCTGCAGCAATTGTTCAGCATTTGTTTCCCATGGATATTTCTGTTGTGGTTTTCTGTATCTATCTGTCTGACTGTCTCTTCAGTTTTAGTGGGCACGGGTTTGCCTTGTGACGTCACTTCTCTGATGGATCTACGAAGAGTTGTTGATTTTTCAGTTTGTTCAGCTTTTTACATGTTGTTAGGATGAAGTGGTGACTTCTAAGCTCCGTACATGCTGGACTGGAAACTGGAAGTCCTCTTTTGCCCATTTTTTAATCAAGTTGTTCATTTTCTTATTGTTGAGTTTTAAGAGTTTTTGTACATTTTGGATAACAGTTCTTTATCAGTTATGCCTTTTGCAAATATTTTCTCCCTGTCTGTGGCTTATCTTATCTGTTTCTCGATTGAATGTGTACTTTAAAGAAACCACCCCCGCCCCCCGCATCCCCGCCCCGGGAACTGTGAGGTGGTTGTAGTGAACCTCCTTTTAAAAGCTCATAACATGAATCCATTCAGCTCTTTTTTTTTTTGGCTGCGTTGGGTCCTCGTTTCTGCGCCCAAGCCTAGTAGTGGTGCGCGGGGGCTACTCTTTGCTGCGGTGCGTGGGTCTCCCATTGCGGCGGCCTCTCTTGTTGCAGAGCACAAGGGCTCTAGGCGCGCGGGCTCAGTAGCTGTGGCGCGTGGGCTCAGTAGTTGTGGTGCAGGGCCTAGTTGCTCCGCGGCACGTGGGATCCCCCCGGACCAGGGCTCGAACCCGTGTCCACTACATTAGCAGGGGGACTCTCAACCACTGCGCCACCAGGGAAGTCCCCATTCAGCTCTTAAATGCTTCCTTAGCATAAGAAGCTGGGTAAGCATTTTTGAATTGCACACAAAAGTGTTCCAAATTACTTTTTGTGAAACCTCACTTAAAAATAATTAAGCTTTAAGAAAAATTAGTTCCGTAATTAGACTAGGCACTTGCCAAATATTCCTAGATTCATGCTGGCATGCAGTGCTCATTGGATTCCCTAACTCCCTTCTCTTTTGGTGGGAGCAAGGTTTCTAATATCTTCCCTTTGTTCTTCCAGGTCCTAAGAGAGGGGGTTATGAGCAGAGAGCACGTTAGGGAGCAGATATTGGAATCTGACCTACGTAGAGGGCCTCACAGCATCTTATACTAGTGATGACCATAAGTCACCTCCAGGTGCTTGCCTCTTATAACAGTAACACTTATATTAAATGCTACTATTAAACTCATATTACAATTTTTCTACACTTTTGTCTCTTCTTAGAGTTATTTATGTCTAACTTCTATCACTTATGTAGGAAAGTTTTTCAATACCATGCATTCTCTTCATTTATTTTAGTAACTTCCCTCCATAACTCTCAACAAAATCAAGTGGAAACAAACAGAGTGGTTGGTTCATGCATTGAATCTTTTGTCCCACCGTGCATGAAAAAGTTGAGATTTATTGGTCAGTTCATTCCAGGATGCTCATCTCATTCATAGAGTGGGAAAGCTTTCAGGAAATCCTAACATTGCTTTGTTTCCTTTTTTAGCTTTAAATACAGATATACTGGATATCCTGACAAGGGTGAGAATTTATTAAAAAATGAAGGCCATTTCTTACGATGTTTGTTATAGCGGATGAGTTTGAATAGATTTTGTCCAGGTTTGAGTGTTGATGACCACATAGGCAAGAAGACCCTCAGTTTGTATATATGTTATAGGTTTAAAAAAAAGACAGATTGCTTAAAGGTAAATTGAACTCAGATCTTACTTCCTGTGGCTATTAGGAAGATGAAAGTATTGCTGATAGAAAAGAGGATTATAACAAGGGCTATGAGAATCTTTGGGTATCGAAATGCTTCTAACATGGAAAAGAACGTTGAAAACTTTTGTAGGGCACGTTCTTGGTGAAGGGTCCCATGCTCTTGCTGGCTCATGCTTTATCAGGGGGAGAAAGAGGGTTTATTTCATTAGACTATAGAAGATACGACATTTATAATAATTTACACTCCCAAGTGTGGCAGGCAGAATAATGGCCCCCAAAGATGTCCAGTCTTAATCCCTGGAGCCTATGAATATATTGGGTTACATGGCCAAGCAGAATTAAGGTTGCTAATCAGCTGACCTTTTAAATACGGAAGTTAACTTGGATTATTTGGTTAGGACCAGTGTAATCACAAGGGTCCTTAAAAGTGAAAGGTGGAGGCAAAAGAGAGAGTCAGAGGAAAAGATGTGAGGATGGAAACAAGATCAGAGAGATACTATGTTGCTGGCTTTGAAGATAGAGGAAGGGGACCCTGAGCCAAGGAATGCAGGCAGCCTCTAGAAGCTAGAAAAGGCAATTAAATGGATTATCTCCTATAGCAGCACTCCCTAACCCTTTTGGCACCAGGGACCAGTTTCGTGGAAGACACTTTTTCCACGGACCGGGTTTTTTTTGGGTGGGGGGCAGGGGATGGTTTCAGGATGATTCAAACTCATTACATTTCTTGTGCACTTTATTTCTATTATGATTACATTGTAATATATAATGAAATAATTATGCAACTCACCATAATGCGGAATCAGTGGGAGCCCTGAGCTTGTTTTCCTGAAACTAGATGGTCCCATCTGGAGGTGATGGGAGACAGTGACACCCGAAGGTCCACCTCAGATCGTCAGGCATTAGATTCCCATAAGGAGCGCGCAGCCCAGATCCCTCGCGTGCACAGTTCACAGTAGGGTTCGCGGTCCCGTGAGAATCTAAGGCCGCCACTGATCTCACAAGAGGCGGAGCTCAGGCAGTAATGCAAGCGATGGGAAACAGCTGATTTTAGCCCACTGAGACTTGTGTTGGACTTCTGACCTACACAACTATAAAATAGTAATTTTGTGTCATTTGTTTGTGGTAATTTGATGCAGCAGCGATAGAAAACGAATATAACATCAACAAAACTTTTGGACTTGTTAGGGAACAAGGGAAGTTGTTCATAATTTGATAGGAAACAAGGAATTCTTGTCAGAGAGATTGACTCTAAAAATCTAGTGCTTGTGGGCTTAGGGAAGTTGAAGGTCAAGTGTTCGCTCACCTTCACTTTGTTCTGTTCAGGCCCTCATGCCCTGTTCAGCGTGGCCTACACACTCAGCTCTGGAAGCATGGCCTGAAACAGAGGACAGGGCTTAGCCACTACCTACAAGCATTGTTCTTCTTTCTTCCCTGTACCTGTGACTTTGCTTTGGGTTGGCCGGAAAAGTTTAATTTGATCCTGTTATAGAATTACATCCAACTGTAATCACGTGAGGGAAAATGGAAATAAGTTCTCATCCCTGCTGGGTTGCTTGTCTTTGGTAAATCTTTATTTTTGTCAAAAGGACCCGACTCTCACCCAGCATCACAGTGGGGATTCTCCATGGGAACATGTGTCTGGACAGCAGAATCTAGATGGTAGTGATGGCTCTGCTAGAATAAACACTAAAAGGTTGCTGTCAAGGACTGAGCCTCAGAGCTTCACCAGGCTAGGTTTCTTTTCTGGAAATGAGAGAAAAATGTTTCTCTCAAGTAGCTCTTTTTTGAAAAAAAAAAAAAATTCACTTAGCAAAGGGAGGCAGCACATGCAGTTATCTTCCTTTTTTTAGAAAAGAATACCAAATTGCCCAGCAGGTTTTTTAAAAATGTGCTTATGTTTGGAAACTATAAAGCAAAAGTGACAAAAAAACTGAAAGGCAAGGTACATACATTCTGAGTGATTATCAGAAAGTTTTCAATTCACCTTTGATAACCTGAAGCTGTGGTTTTGACCATTTTCTAGCAGTTGGTGGGAGGCGTTGATCATAAACCCCTTTAAGAATCTGCTAAAAACTATGGACCGTCTCTAGCAAAAAAAAAAACACAACACATCACCAGATTTGGCTTACGGCTTAGGGATTCCCAGACTTCCCTAAGTTCATCCAGGGACCCTAGGTTGTGACTCTCCAGGCGAAGTTTCCCTAGCATGAGGGACAGGACCGTGTAGGTGTCCATTAGGAGTCAGAGGAGGGCACTGCTCCTAGTATATTATGAGTATGGTTCTGAAAAGTAAATTCATTAATTTTATTAAAGTAAATGCAATGGTATTTTTTGAAAAAGGTATATCTCTGAAACTTTAAAAGGAAAAGGGGACTGGCTGTTTTTGGGTTAATTTTATTTATTTATTTTTTAAATCACTTTTCTCTTATTTGACATTTCTTTTTTTTAACCTTTTTTGGAGTGAACTTAGGCCTGGAGAATGACTTCAGGCTCCTAGTCCTGGGAAACATAATTCTTTTGCCTTTGGTCTCTACTGAAGTTGCCAGCAAGTACCAATTTAGGTAAATGGATGTTATATTGAGTTTTGTGAGCACAGGAGAGAAAAGTAGTCTCCAAACTGATGGGACACCATGATACTAAATTCATTGTCATTGTATTTGATTTTACGTAGCATTTTTCATAAGATTCTTTTTTTTTAAAAATTTTTTTGGCTGCGTTGGGTCTTTGTTGCTGCACGCAGGCTTTCTCTAGTTGCGTTGAGTGGGGGCTACTCTTTGTTGCGGTGTGCGGGCTTAATGCGGTAGCTCCTGTTGCGGAGCACAGGCTCTAGGTGCGCGGGCTTCAGTAGTTGTGGCACGTGGGCTCAGTAGTTGTGGCTCGCAGGCTCTGTAGTTGTGGCGCACGGGCTTAGTTGCTCCGTGGCATGTGGGATCTTCCCGGACCAGGGATCGAACCCATGTCCCCTGCATTGGCAGGCGGATTCTTAACCACTACTGCGCAACCAGGGATGTCCGAGAAGATTCTTGAAGAGCTCTGTGAGAGCACCTTTTTGTGGTTGGGGAAAACTGAGCCACAGGCTCGCACTGACTTGTTAATAATGTATTAATTCATCTTAAACGTAAGGAAAATCCCAACTTGTAGACAGATTCTGTGGTTGTCAGGGTGCTGCCTGCTCCCCGCCCCCAGTTGTAACCTGTTTCTTCCGTCGACCTTCCGACCTTTGTTGTATCTGCAGCGGCTGTAGCATGCTAACAAGACAGATTCGCAGCTGATGGTTTAGAATTGTTACCAATTACAGGTGGAAGAAGGAGGCACCGATGAGCCACCAAGCTCTTGGGGGCAGTAAACGGGCCAGAGAAGAGAGATGGGTGACAAGGACCTGGAGTGGAAAATAGAAGAAACCTGACAGCAAGGGCATGAAGGCCATCAGACTTGAGAAAAAACTTTGAGAAACAAGTTATAGCAAGAAACACCTTTTCATTTTCTTTCCCTGGCTGAATAGTGACTGTAAAGTCTTTGTCCTTTTCTTGGTCTCCCTTTCAGACAGTTGTAGGTTGGGGCTGGAGGTGAAGATAGTATTGTCAAGGGAAATTTTATAGTGTTTTGAAACCGTCAAGTGGAACAGAAATCCTAGGTGCTTTGGCTGTTAATGTTCCCTTAACTATCAGGGAGATAGTTAAGGGAACATTAATGTTCCTGCTACCATAATCAATAATATGGAGATAATGTGACGAATTGAAGGGCAAGGAAGGCAGAGGACCCTTCACAGCAAAGGCCTGGAGGGGAGGACTGAGGCTCCTTCTGGGTTTCCTGACTTTTTTCTGATCATGGGAGAACTTTGCCTAGAGAACCAGACCTCGTGAGTGAAAGCACACTGCCTGGTTCTCTGTTCGGCATCATTGACCCCTTCCTTTCTCGCAAGAGAACAAGGAGTTTTTGCCTGTTGTCTCTGACCTTTGTCTTCTCCTTGAATGACTGGCTCCATGGTGGTAGCAAGACCTTTCCAAGGTAGGCTTGGTGGCCGTGACCCAGTTGTCAGGTCACACTTGGGTGGAGAGGTGCCTGCCGTGGAGGATATTATTCAGAGCGATTAAAAACAAGCCCCTGGCTGCTCCGTGGTGTACGGTCTGCAGTGTTAATCAAGGCCTCACTTGGTGTTCCCGACATCTGCAGGCTATTTCACTGTGTCATTCTTCTGAGTCAAGGTCAGCTTCTGAACATTTTCCTCATACATGACCTGTGTTCTTGTGGGTCAGTTAAAGAAAAAATGCTTCAGATGTTCACAGGCTGGGGTTGATTAGAAAAGCAAAGGCTCCCAGAGGTCCTTGAGTCAGCAGCTTCATGTGAGGTCTCTCTTGCCTTGACTTCCTCCTCTCTGTTCTTTCATCATCCCCAATAAGTAGCTTCTTCCCTTCCCTCCCCTCCCCATCCTCAATTATTCGTGATAGTAGAGGGCATTAATGAATTCATTTGGCAAATGTTTAGTGAGTGTCCGCTAAGCGCAGGCTCTACTCCAGGCTCAGGGCATATAGCAGTAAGCGAGGTAAAAGGGTGAAAGCAAAGCGCTGACCATGGCCGGCCAGGCCCTCGTGATCTGCCCCTGCCACCTGCATGCTCACCTCCTTCTCTGTCTCCGCTTCATCTGTTCTGCTCCTTCCTCACTGGTCTTCTTGACGTTTCTCAAGCGCACCGTCCTGCCACTGCCCCAAGGCCTTTGCCCTGGCTCTCCCCTCTGCTTGGAAGGCTCTCCTCCTAGAGATCTGCGTGGCCCATTCCCTCGCCTTCTGGAGGGTTTTAGTTCATTGTCACATTCACGTCAGGCCTCTCCTGGACACTCATGTGAAGCAGCTACCTCAGGCCCTCCAATCATGTCTGAGTGCCCTTGGCTACTTTATTTTTCTCCATTGCGCTTTTCACCATCTGACTAGTATATATTAACTAATTACTAGTTTGTTGCTTGTCTCCCCCCACTACATTGTGCTCCGTGAAAACAGGGGCTTTGGTTAGTTCACTGCTGTATCCTCAGTGCCCAGAATAGTACCTGATAATAGGCTTTAATAAATACTCATTGAATGAGGACTAAATGAGTGAAAGAATGAATGACCGAGTAAGTGAAAAGCCCAAGGTTTCTAACCTCAAAGAACTTATCATTTGGTGGAGGGAGACATAAAATAAATAAACAAAATAACTATGGTTTGTGTGATCGGGTGTTGACTCAGAGACTGGGCTCTGGAGTCTGACTGTCAAGGTTCAAATCCCTCCTTTACTTGCTAGCTGTGTCTTTGAGGGCAAATTACTTAAGCTCTCTGGGCCTCATTTTCTCATCCATTATATAGGAAGAATATTAATACCATCATCTAGGATTATTGTGAGAATTAAATGAAACAATCCATATAAAGTGCTTAGCACAGTGCCTGGTATATAGTGAGCTCTCAATAATTATTAACTGCTGTTATCATGGGATCACTTGCCATAATCAAGTGCAGCCTGAAAGGTTCTTCAGGATTATCCCCATCCTGGTCTGATGTTGTTGAGACTTTTCTGTTAGAGAGTAAAGGTTAGAAAGCCACCCCCCGCCCCCGCCCGCCACCACCACCAGAAGTACTGTCCCTGGGGATAACTTTATCTTAAGATTTCTTTGAACCACAAGTATCCCTGGTCCTCCCTTCAAACACATATTAAACGTTTTATCTGCCCGGATAGGCCTCCAAACAATACATCCATCCCCCTGGAAATAACTGTTTCCTGTTCAAATATTAGCAACCAGTTAAACATTATATTGAGGGTTTTTTTTTTCTTTTTCTAGTAAATTTTAGGCTGCAGTAAAAATTGCACAAGGGTGTACTTTAGGAGACATTTGTAAATCTTCCTTTTGCCTTGTGATGCAGAGAAAACCATGTCAGAAGTCATTCTGACGATTTGTATTTTAAGTTTTATGAATTGCCATTTAAAGAAGGGCAGTTTGGTAAGCCTTCTTAAGAGGTTCGAGCTTTGATCTTAAATTCTAGGGAGGTTTTGCAGAAATTGGAGGTGACATTGTTGACAGGTTTGTCTGTAGCTGCTCATTAATTAAACACACACACACATACACACCCTTTATTTACTCCCCTGGAGTAAATGAATTGAACTTGACTTCGGTTTTTGATGGGAAGCTATGAGAGGGTCCAGGAAACATCAAAGAAACACTCTTAATCTCATAAAACTAACTCTTAACTCTCAAACGACCTAGCTTGAATGTTAAAGAGTTCTTGATTCCAGTGCTGGTCTAGTTTCTTTTCTGTAAGTCTTTAATTCTCCTTAATGATAAGAAAAGTGCAGGGGCAAATAATTGTCCCCTCACCAGTCCATTAAATTCCAGAGGGTTATAGGCTTTTTAATTTTATCTTGCTTCTAAAGGTCTTCTTTGTAAAACTGTATATACATTTTTTTTGTATTTTTATACTGCTTACACCTTCAAGGTCTCAGCTTTAAGATCTTAAAAATTCCTTTCGCATTTTAATTTTAGATTTTTGTAACGATCATGGCTATCCTCAAGCTTTTTTATGCCCCTAGACCATTAGAAATGAAGGCACAGACAGGTTAAGACACTTGTGTAAGCAAAAAGCCAGATAATGCCTTTATAGAGACAAATATGAACCTAGTCGTTGGGAAGTTCATTTCCATGTCTGCTTAGGGAACCCCACTAGACCACTCATTTGCGCCCAACAAATAGCCATCAACATGCCTGTTGGGTGCCAGGCCTTGCTTTAAGCTCTAAAGAGTAATGAGCAAAAGAGACAGAAGTGCTGCTCTCATGGGGTTTATGTTCTAATGGACAATAGCTGTATGAATTGCACAGTATACTAGAATGTGTTAAAGGCTGTGGAGGGGAATAAAGCAGTGGTGTTAGTGTTGGTTTACATAAGATGGTCAGGGAAGGCCTCACTGATAAGGTGACATTGGAGCAAAGACCTGCAGGAGCCCAGGGAGTGCACCATCGGTGTGGGCGTGGGAGGTGGTGGCAGTGAGTGCAGAGATTCTGAGGCAGGAGGATGCCTGGCGCGCGTGCGTGCGTGTGTGTGGTGTGGGAAAGCAGCAAGGAAGCCAGTGAGGCTGAGGGGAAGTGCGTGAGTGTAGGAGACGTGGTCAGAGACATCAGGGGCAGGTCACTAAGGGCCTCAGGAGATGGGTAAGATGTTGACCTTTCCTCAGAGTGGAGAAGAGTGGGAGCCGGGGGAGGGTTTGAGCTGAGTGGCGACGTGAACAGCATCGCCGTGGCTTGAGGCAGACAGGCCAGGAGAGGCGTTAAGCGCCTGTTGCGTTGATCCATCCGGAGACGGTGGCAATGTGAGCCAGGGCAGAGCAATGAGAAGTGCTGGGTTCAGGACATGTCATAAAGGCAGAGCCGAAAGGTTTTCCTGGTGGACCGGGCAGAGAAGAAAGAGTTGGGGATGCTGCAGCCTTTGAGCCTGAGCGCCTGGACCGTGTGCGCCACCACACACATGCCTTGTTATTGACGGTTCTCATCGGTCTCCAAGTTGTTACCAACCAGTCATGCTGGTCCTGACTCTGAGCCTCTACTCATAATACTCTGCTGGCCGGGAGAAGTATCCATGTGGTCTTCTGAGCAGATGGTACCGGGTTCGTTCAGGAGAGAGAACTTTGCTCGCTCACCAGCGTTAAGTTACTTAGTCCTCTGTGACACCGTCTGACCGCACCTGTGGCGTCACATTCTGGGAGCAGAATTGTGATGGGTGTGCCTGTCATCCCAGCCAGCGTCTCAGCTCTGAGCCTGAAAAATGCAGAGAAAGAGTAGCAGAGTATGCGAAGCAAAAGTAAAGACAAGGAATTGGAAGATCAGGGGATTTTTAGTATGATCATCTCTGGAAAGAAAAATATCAGGAGCAATAAAATGTGTATCTTTCCCTTGTAAAGTTTTTTCGCTTTTATTTCGACCTCTCAGAGTTCCAGTTGGAACACAAAAGATGCAATATTTCCAGGATAACCAGAAAGAGAATTAATGAAGGAACACAGAATGTGACAAAAAAACGAAGATGAAGTCCCACATTTAGTCACCGAGGGCCGGCAGGCGGGAGTTTATGGAACACTCAAGTCAGATGGGTGACAGGCACAGTGGCCTCCCTCTTCACTGTACTTAACCCCATCTTTCCTACTTAAACCAGAGTCTGTTCTGAGGGAACATGAGGACAGGGTTCGCTATGACGGTGGCCAAAGAGAGAGCCAAGAAATCCCACTCTATTTATTTACTAGGAATCTCATTTCCCGGCCCTGCCTTGCTCACATGGGGCTGCATAAATCTTAATCTGACTGAGTTCTTATCTCGAGGAAAGCAAAGGGTAGCCCTGGAAGCCTCTAAATAGCAGGTGCAGGACAGAATGAAGAGGAACAGGGAGGGCGGAGGCCCGTGGAAAATATCTCTGGGAGGCCAAGGAGTCCGTAAGGCTGATGAGCTTGCGAAGGGCGCAGGTGGATGGGGGCGGGGGCTAACGCCTGCGGGCGTAAACTAGAACCTGCCGGGATAGGGCGATGGGGAGACCAGATGGACTGGCATTCTGTCAAACCAGATGGTGGGCTTTTATTTTTAAAAGGGCTTGTAAATCCTAGGAACAAGGAACCATAAGGGTACTGGGGCCCTTAATCCTATTAGTAGAAGACAGAAGTGTTCTCTTTAAAAATGTATACCCCACCAGTTATAGAATTTCTACTGTCAAAACTTTGGGACAGATTACCAGCTTGTGAAACTCCAAGGAATCTCTGAATTCTCCACTGATGGGAAGAGAAACTGCAGAAATAGTCTAGGCATTATAAGTTAATATAAAGGCTCCTCCTTAGGAATCTAAAGTGAATTTACTCAATGGACATTCTGAACCAAATAAAGCATGATATATTTGTATGAAATAGACTTGCTTACCTATGGAGTTGGAAGGACATCTAACAGTGTAACCGGGGGCTGAGCAATGTTTTAATAAGTTTTGAGTTCGTAATGAGACAACTTTTAAAATTGAGGCCCCAAGTGCTTTCTAAACCATTGTTCCCCTTTGTCCCCCTTCCCCAATGGCTGGGGAAGCCTAGATCAGCCTGGCCTCGGTGTACACACTGCTGTTCTCTTGGTTGCTGAGACACGAGGATTCTGTTCTTCAGTCCTTGTCTCTCTCTCTCAGCCTTTACTTGAGGGTTCGGAATTATTTCCATCACCCTCCTCCAATAGGATCTATCCTCAAGGAGACCAGACTCATAAGCAGAGCATGGAGTCGTCCTCTTGTGCCCATGAAGGTTGTGCAAGCAAAGCCACATCTTCCTTCAGTAGCTACAACAGAGGGGTTGATGCTCCAGAGTCCGTGAGGAATCTCCTACCTGTGCATCACATGACGCCTGATTCTCCTGCTAAGAGGAAAAGAGTGATTTCGTCGAAAAAAATCCAAAGAAATGTTAAATAGTAAGAGAAAGTTTTAAGTAGTGTGATTCTACTTTCCTTGTAGACCGTATATTTATACGTACACACACACACACGTATGTTTACCCATTAAATAAAGATCAATAATATAGTATCATTTGTGATGTTATTTCACAGACATTACTTTCCTTAAATACTCCTGAATAGTATAACTGTTGTCTTGTGCTTGGAATGGAAAAGAGTTGCTCTCCAACACTACTGACTGCACTTTCTGTTTGTCTGTCTGTCTGTTTGTTTTTATCTATAAAGGTATGGAAACCTGACAAGCCCAAACTGTGAAGAAGTTGGAGGCCAAAGTTCATCAGAGTCTAAGACGGTGATCAGGAAGTGAGTCTGCCTCTTCTCTGCATTACAAGCTCTCAGTCAAGACTTACTATCTTAAAAGAATGTAATTTAGTAGAGTTTTAAAATTCCTTTGCAATGTTGCCATGGTTTTTTTCCATAATACATATAGAGTCATAGAAGTATTTTTTGACCACCTAATGCTATTCATTTATTCATTCAGTAAACACGTATTGATCACCTACTCTTGGCCAGGCCCTGTGCTAAGGGATACAGCTATGAACAAAATAAGTAAGTCCAAGCTCTTATGAAGTTTATATTTTAGTAGAGAGAGAGAGAGACAAAGAATCCAGGCAAAAAAGAATGAAGTAGGGCAGGGGGGCTAGATCCTGATGGAGACTTTGATTCACATAGGGTGTCAGAAATGGGCTTTCTGATCTGATCTGGGGACATTGGAGCAGAAACCTGAATGTGGTGCAGGTGAGGCCTTGTGAATGTCCAGGCAGGGAGAATATGGAAGAAGCTCTGCGGCAGGAACAGTGTTTGAGAAACAGTAGAGGGGTGAATGAGGCAGCAGCCAAGTGAATGAAGTGGCAAGTCCTGGGGCGTGAGATCTGTAAGGGCCCCTCATCACATGAAGGCTTTGGGAAGGATGTTGAGTTTTATTCTGAGAAAGATAAGAAACACTTAACAGGGCTTTAGGAGGGTAGTGCTATGTATGGCCTGGTTTATATTTAAAAGGTCTACTCTGGCTCTGTGTGGAAAATAGACCATGACAGTGGGGACAGGGGCGAGAGTGGCAGCAAGGAGCCCGGTTAGGGCCCTTACATGGGTCCAGGCAAGGGCTGATGACGGCGTGGACATGAGTAGTAATAGAAGTTGCCATCATCGTCATTATAGGAGTGGTAACAAGAAGTAGTAGTAGCTCGTAGTAGTGACAGCTTCTGCAGAAGTCCTGAAGGTGTTGCTGACAGGATGTACTGATGCAGTTGGGTGCGGCATATGAGAGAAAGAAGAGGCAAGGGTGCCTCCAAGGGTTGTGTGTGAGCGAGTGATAGAACGGAGCCCCGGCTTTATGCGATAAGAAAGTTTGGTGGGGAGCATGTGTCAATAATTTCATTTTAGATGTGTTCATTTTGAGGTACTTGGGTGAGTATAGATTCCAGGGAGAAGTGTAGACTGGAAGTATACATTTGGGCATCCTTAGTTTATACATGGCGTTTAAAGCTATGGGAGTGGATGTGACCTCCTGTGGATGAAGAAGGGAAAGGTCCAAAGACTGAGCCTTGGTTCCCTCCAGTACTGAGGGTTAGGAAAGCGGACGGTCCAGCAGAGGAGACTGGAACAGAGCAGGGAGTGGGTAGGAGAAGAAAGAAGCTGTGTTCCAGAAGACAAGCGGAGAAGGGGTTTTGGAGGGGGCGTGACCAACTGTGTCTGATGCTGTCCAGACGTCAAGCGAGAGGGGTCTGGGGAGTGACTCCTGATTTTGCCACACTTCCGCTTTGGCACCCGTGGCAAGCACGGTTTGGGTGGATGGAGATGTGGGTTAAGAGAGGTTAGAAGGGGAGGAAGTGGGGACAACAAGTTTAACGACTCTTTGGAAGAGTTATGTTGTAAAGGGGAACAGAGAAATGGGGCGGAGGATGAGGGCAAGGGATGGTCTTTTCATTGTGCTTTTTTTTTTTTTTTTTTTAAAAACGGGAGGCAGTTTATGCTGATGAATTTGATCCAGCAGTCAGTGAAGAAGAAATCCACGACGCAGGGGTACAGGCTGCTGAAGGAGCGAGGTTCTCGAGTAGATAGGTTATATACTAGGGTGCTTGGAACCACTCGTGGTTTCGTTTGGGGATCAAAAGTTCAGGGAGGTAATCCTATGGAATTTTTAACTGTTCAGCGATTGACTGATGGACTCCTTTCTCCAGGAGCCAGGGATATAAAGATGAGAAAACTGGTTATCTTTTTAACTGCTGAGTTAGGTGTCAGGTAGTTTCATAATTTTATTGGATGGGCCATAACCTTCCAGAAAACTAAACACACCAGTGTAGAGATTTGAATGCCAAGTGCAAGATGTGGTGAGTGGAAGAGATACCTTTTTCCTCGAGGGCTTTAGGGAGGCTTCTTGGAAGAGGTGACATCTGAAGCAGGCTTTGAAGGAGCGTGAAGATTTGGTTGGTAGAGCCGTTTAGGGAGAGGGGTCAGTTGGATCAAATCAGGGAAGTGCAGAGTATATAATATTTGGGGGAACAACACAGAATCGGGGTGGCTGCTTCACTGTGTACATGTTGGGTGAGGGCAGTTAGTGGAGCTGAAGTTATCATGAAAGGTTTGAATTTCTCACAAATTCAAGAGGGTTTGGACTTTCCCTGGTAAGCAGCGGGCAGTCAGCCCTAAAAAGTTTTTGCAGGAGGGAAGCCATATAATCAGATAGGTAGTTTGAGGGAATGGATTAGACTTCCAACCTTCTTTTCTTTTCTTGTGGTTCTTTATTATCTCATTGTTGTGCCCAATCCAGATGCCGCTGCCTAGCCCATAAATGCCACATCAGCATCGCCTGGGAACTTGTCAGGAATGCAGAGTCTCAGGCCCTGCCCCAGACCTAGATTAGAATCTGCATTTTAACAAGATCCTCAAGTGATTCCTATGCATTTTAAAGTTTGAGAATCGTAGGATTAGAGGGGTTTTGTTGTTGTTAGTTTTGTTTATCCATGAAAACTTACGGAAATAATAATTTTTTTTTAAAAAGAACCTTTTTATAATGACTTTAAAAACATATATTAAAGAAGAGATACTCTACGAATTGAGTGGCCAGCTTGTCAGATGTAACCTCGATCTGTGACCAGATTCAGAACTAAGCGTGTTGTTATCTACATATTTTGAAACTGCGTCACATCTAGAGCTACCATTCAACTAGCCACCTGAACACTCTGAGGAGAGTAACAATATGAAAAATATCCAGAGCTTTTCTGTTTCCCAGGGGGTGTTTTGAGATTAAATAGTTTTCTGGGAAGTAGCAGTTAAAGCAAATTGATTTGTACTCTGGACGTGAAGAGTCATGCTCATTCGTGTAAAGGCCTGTTATAAAACTTCATTCAAATTAATTGTACACCAGGAACAGTAACGTGGGTGAGACTCCAGGATAAGCTGTTTTAAAGGGCTTTACAGTTTTAGGCATATGAGGCCTTAACAAAGAGCTTCACATAGAACTCCCCTGAGGGGTCCATCATCTGAGGACAATGGTCCTTTCCCAAAGCCTCACAGTGAATTGGTAGAAAGTTCTTGACCCTTTTCCTCAGACTGAGCTGCCTTTTAAAAAAATTATGCCTGATGAAAATATGCCACTTTATCGTATAATGGGTCACTCTGTCCTACAGACACTGAAATGCTAAAATCCCTTCTCTGCTGACCTCTTTCTTCTTTCCATTTCCCTTTCTTCTGTCTTTTTGGTTCCCCCACCCCCACTTCTCCATTTATTATTTTTCATCTCACGTCAGCATTTTCTTTTTGTTCTCTTTTTCACAAGTTACCCTTCTGATCATTTCTGTGACTTTGATAGGGTCACTGCTTTGTCTGTTTTTGGAGGAAATCAGGGAAGCACCTTGTCCGTTCCACATGTAACACATGGAAAGTTCCTCGATCATCTCAGAGCTGCAGCAGTTGACTTGTAGCAGTGACTGAAGGCTTCTTGATGGCTGATAGATGTGTAGGGAGATATGGCTGTATGCCAGTTCTCAGTGGGGGAGTTTTGCCCCCAGAGGACATTTGGCAAGATCTGGAGAATTTTTGGTTGTTTCAACTTGGTGGGGAGAGGCTCTGGCATCTAGCGGGCAGAGGCCAGGATTGCTGCAAAACATTCTGCCATGTGCAAGACCGGCCCCTTTCCCCCCTGCAACAAAGAATCACCTGACCCTAAATATCAATAGTGCCTAGGTAAGAAACCCTGCTGGTTGGCGATGAGGCTGCTGCAGTGCTCCAGGGAAAACTGTCTTTATTTATGAACATCTAAATATATGTAAAAATAATACCATACTTATTTGGAAATTTATTTATTTATGCCCCTTCTTATAATTAGGCGAATCCAATGATGAGGTGGCCGTGGAGCCAGCCTCATGGAAGGTGACAGGCCCTGGGAAACGAGGCTGGAGAACTCGGACTCAAGCTCCTCCTCCATCACTGTCACTTCACCTCTCTCGGTTTCAGTCTCTTTTCCTGAAAAATGAGCGCTCTGAGATCCTTTCAAGTTTAAGGATGCCTAGGATAAAATTTATTTAGCTTTCTTTTCATCTTCTTAAAAATGAAAATGAATATCAGAAGCAGAGATATGGTCCAAATATTATATTGATTGTTTGAGAGGTGCCCTTTACTGCTTGTCTCTGTTGGGAAGACTGGGCAACCAGTTTTGATAAAATAGGAAAGAAAAAATACACAGCTTCTTTGATTTGCTTATTATTAATTGTGACATCAGAACTGCTGGCTAGGATCATAAATAAAGAGATGGGCTCAAGCATTGTATTGTGGGGTCAGGCAAGGAGCAGCAAAATGCCCATTGTTTTCCTTTGCTGCAAATCTGTGTTCTTGTGATTTCAGGTGGGAAACAGACGGCAGGAATTCAGTGACATTCTAAGAAGTAAACATCCTGTTTTAGGACAGATGCCTTCAGTTTTGCAGCCCAGGGATATGGGGGGTGGAGGTGGGGAATCACTACTGGGTTTAACTATGAAAAGGAAAATGCTCAACTATTGTTTGGTTTTTCAGTTTTTGTTGTAAAGCATAGAACAAGGCTTACATTTGATACAGGCTCCCAAGTCCCAAGGTAACAGTCTTTCCTGTATTTCTGAATATGGATCTAATCAACCTTTCAAAGGATAAAAGAACTTAAAAGAAGGCAAAAATGTGAAAATAACAGATGAAACAGTCAAGATGAAAGATTGGTTTCTGGTGTCTTGGACCACAACTGGCTAGTGTTCTTCATGAATTTCAAAAAGTATCTGATTGTGCTGACTCTCACTTGTAATTCCAGTCCCGAGTATGCCCGGTTCAGGCTTTGTGCGATATCAGGACCTTTAAAGTTATCTGGCTAAAGTAAGAATTCCTTCAGTTGCAGGGAATTCAACTTCCAAGGATTTTAGATGTTGGAATCTTTGCCACACAGTGATTTCTGATGTTAGCGCTCGACTGATGTAAATAATAAGTCATACCATGTTTGTTTCTACAATCCCGAAATTGTCACTGTTGGGAAATCAGGGAACTCACTTCCTACGACAGAAGAAAACATCTCTGCCAACATTCATTCTACCTGCGCCCCTTTCCTCCTTCCTGCCGACACTTTTACATGAGAAAATGCTATCTATTTAGAATAATAAAATCTGAACCAGATGGGAAAAGGAAACTTTCCTTAGTGCAGATTTATTACAATCATTGAATTCAGAAGTGAAGAGAACATGAAGAAGGGATATTAACCATACAGAGCCTTGACACCGTGAATCTTCACTCTCTTGAAATGTATTTGAGATTAGAATATCATATATATATACACACACACACACACAGAGAACTTTATTTAAAGATGTTTAAAACTGTTCAGGAATTACGCTTTTTTATTCCTTTTAAAAAGATACTATTGTAATGTTGAAATGTTTTCTTTTCTTTTTTTTGCGGTACGCGGGCCTCTCACCGCCGTGGCCTCTCCCGCTGCGGAGCACAGGCTCCGGACGCGCAGACTCAGCGGCCATGGCTCACGGGCCCAGCCGCTCCGCGGCACGTGGGATCTTCCCGGACCGGGGCACGAACCCGCGTCCCCTGCATCGACAGGCGGACCCCCAACCACTGCACCACCAGGGAAGCCCCTGTTTTCTTTTCTTTAATTGACTCTCATCACTTCCCTTCTGGAATGCCATGTTTTGTTTTCTCAAACTCTTTACCATAGCAGTGGTTTAAACCACTGAAATCATTCTGCTTTCATCTCCAAACATTCAGATGATATAAAAGTCATTCTTGTAATCTTTTCCCAGAAGTTGTAAATAGTGACACCAGGTTTTAGTCAGTGGTAAAGAGTCCTATAAGTATTAGTATCCAAGATATTGGAAACATTTTAAAGAAAAGGGAGATGAGTTAAAGGAAGTTGGCTGTAATTCTTTAATATCTGGGAAACTTTACAGTGGACGGTATTAACAAATCTTCCCAGTGAGTTCGCAATCAATATTCATTCCATCAAATTCAAATAACCTAAGAAGGCAATTGAAATCAATCTGAGTGATTGTAACAAAAATGGGGCAAAGAAACAGGAGTAAAGAACAGAGCAAAAATAAGATTTAAAACTCCAAATTTAGAAGAATTAAAGGCTATAATGTGAAAGGAATATTTTTAAAAAGTAAAACAAAAGTAGAAATGGAGATTCAATAAACCACATAAAAGAGCCTGGTATTGTCTTTAAAACATCCATACTGGACAAAGAAAAACAGAAAGTATAGCTTTAAAAAAGTCATTAAAATCTTGAATCAAAATTATGCATTTGGGCTTCCCTGGTGGCGCAGTGGTTGAGAGTCCGCCTGCCGATGCAGGGGACACGGGTTCGTGCCCCGGTCCGGGAGGATCCCACATGCCGCGGAGCGGCTGGGCCCGTGAGCCATGGCCGCTGAGCCTGCGCGTCCGGAGCCTGTGCTCCGCAACGGGAGAGGCCACAACAGTGAGGAGGCCCGCGTACCGCAAAAAAAAAAAAAAAAAAAAAAAAAAAAAAAAAAAAAAATTATGCATTTAAGGGAAGAGTGCAGGCTCCCAAGCAGAAATTACTTTTCTAATAATGGAGGAATGAAACAACATCGATAATCATTGATTCAGAGAGAAGAATAAATGGCCGCCTGAGAATCTCCTAAGGTCCTCTACATGTTAGAGAAAGGTAAAGAGACATCACAACCAGACTCTGTCACTTGATCACCCTGCAGTGTCAGAGATGATGGAAATGATGATAGCACTGTCGCCTCTCCGACCACCACCACTGGCTACAGTTTGGGGTGTTCTTACCTTAGTGCAAGGCTTTCTGCTAGGCATTTTGTACCTTCTTTTACCATCACAGACATGCTGTGAGATATTGTCCTGATTTTATAGGTGTGTAAACTGAAGTTCCGGGAAAGTTACGTGCTTTGACTAAGATCAAGCAGCTGGTTAATGACAGGTCTGATATTTGATCTCAGGTCCAATTGACTCCAGGACTTGGATTTCTCACCGTTTTGCTCTCAGGCCTGTTATTTCAAAAATAGCGTTGGGATCTCTGGTGCTCATAAATTCTCCCTGCCCCCTCACCCCGGCCGCCATATTTGTCTATATTACAGTAAAAGGGCTGCAGAGAGAAGTACGTGAGGAACTAGGGTATAGTATCACCGTTGTGACTAGTGCTTTAGCTTGTTAGCATTCTGAGATTGTACAGTTTGGGATTATTTCCTTTAGCCTGTGCTGTTTTGCCTGGCTTTTTAATGAAATGAACACCCCGAGCAAGGTCCCCAAACAGCTGTTAGAAATGTGGAAGTTAGGCTTGTTTCCTGGGGAAGGAGATGGGTTGGAGGATGTGAGGAAAGAAGAAGGAAGACCAGATTGGTCAGGCCCATCAATCTGAGCGCCTGCTTCCTGTTCTTGGTGCCTTGTAGCATCTGTCATCCCCAACGGACACTCCATTCTAATGGTGAAAACTGTAGAATGCTTCAGCAATTTTTTCATTAGAGGCCTATTTATAGCATAAAAACTCCCTTCTCGGACTGTGAGGAATTGGAGAATAATCAGTTACTGAGGTCCCTGAAAAATAACTTTGGTGAGCGGCGGTGTCTCTTTCTAATAATAATGGCTAGAGTTCATTGGCTGCTTCATAGGAATAGTCCCTGTGTTAAGTACTGAGTATCCTTTTAATACCCTCATAATGACTCTATGTGTTATTATTCCTGTTTTACAGATGGGGAGTCTGAGACATAGAGAGGTTAAGGAACATGTCCAAGGTCATACAGTGAATAAATGAGAGAGTGGGATTTAACCCAGGCTTTAACCTCAACACTCTGTGGTCTCTACTTCTTTCCCTGTGATAAAAATGAGACTATTTCTCTTAAGTACTTAGGTTGGACCCTCTTGTTCATCTTTTTTTTCCCCCTTAGGACATTTTAAACAACAGTTTTACATTTATATAAAAATTGAGCCAATAATACAGAGTTCCCATATACCTTCCTCACAGTTTCTCCTATTATTAACTCCTAACACGAATATACACATTTGTTATAATTAATGAATCAATGTATTGTTAACTAAAGTTCATAGTTTAGTCAGAGTTCCTTATTTTTTTTTTTTTTTTTACGTAATGGCCCTGTTCTGTTCCAGGATCCCATCCAGGATACTACATTACATTTAGCTGGGATATCTCTCTAGGTTCCTATTGGCTATGACACTTTTTGACTTTTCTTGTTTTTGATGACCTTGACAGTGTTGAAGAGTCCTGATCAGATATATGTTAGTACACCCCTTTATTAGAATTTTTCTTGTAATTAGACTGATATTTTTCCTCATACTTAGACTGAATTTATGAGGTTTGAGAGAAATATCACAGAGATAAAATACCATTCTCATCACATACTTTCAGCATGATTTATGACTGTTGATGTTGGCCTTGATCACCTGGATGAAGTTGTTATTTTTCAGGTTTCTTCACGGCGTATGTCTTTTTTCCCTCTTCCTTTCCATACTATATTGTTTGGAAGGAAATCACTATGCACAACCCCTTTGTTTTGCTTCCCTTCTTTTAGGGTAAAGTATCTACCTAATTTATTTGGAAAACTTCTGCATGGGAGATTTGTCTTGCGCATTTATTAATTTATTCAGTCTTTTATTTATATCAGTATGGTCTCATGGAAATTTATTTATACTGTGGGATACAATGCAGTGCTACTTCATGTATTTTATTGCTCAGATTACTCCAGCTTTGGCCATTGGGAACTCTTCTGGTTGACTCCTGTGTCACTTTCACAAATCCCTATTATTGTATTTGAGCCCTTCCTTACTTTATGGCACTACAAGATGTTCTACACTCATCTTGTATATTTCCCATCCCGGTCTTAGAATCAGCCATTTCTTCAAGGAGACGTGGTTCTTTTTTTTTTTTTTTTTTTTTTTAGATTTTCAGGAGACCTTAAAGTTGTTTTTTTTTTTTTTTTAATATTTATTTTTGGCTGTGTTGGGTCTTCGTTTCTGTGCGAGGGCTTTCTCTAGTTGCGGCGAGCGGGGGCCACTCTTCATCGCGGTGCGCGGGCCTCTCACTATCGCGGCCTCTCTTGTTGCAGAGCACAGGCTCCAGACGCGCAGGCTCAGTAGTTGTGGCTCACGGGCCCAGCCGCTCCGCGGCATGTGGGATCCTCCCGCACCAGGGCACGAACCCGTGTCCCCTGCATTGGCAGGCAGATTCTCAACCACTGCACCACCAGGGAAGCCCGACCTGCTTCTTTTTATTGGAGAATGATATTAGAAACCAAGATCTGGGTGCTAGGTGTGCTCATCGCTACTGGGGTGTCATTTCTTCTGGCCCTCTCAGCTGACATGGCTAGGAAGTATATGTGTAAATGCATATACCTATAAATACTTCTATGTATAACCATCTATATATTATATTAAATATGAATTCTTACTGATGCCTTCAACTCTAATCCTTACCACATGGACCATTCTAGCCTCCTCCCCTTGCTTATTTGTGAATATCCTCTCCAACAGTGAGAAAACCAGCTTCTACCCTCTGCCTTGCATTTACTTAATTGTTCAGTTTCAGTATATATGTATAGCAGTATCAGAATTGCTAACTCATACCCCCGAGGGAAACAACTTTCTCAACCAGAGTCCAGTGTTTATGTGTAGTTCCTTTTGCCTTTAGTCCTTAATCTTATAGATTGTAATTCTTCTTTTTTAAAATAATGAAAATAGCTAATGTTTTTGAGCACTCACTATGTCTTAGGGACTATTCTAAATACTTCAGATATATTATCTCTTTTAGGCCTCACAAGAACTCTGTGAGGAGGGATCTATGACTATATCCATTTTACAGATGAGGAAGCAGAGGCATAAAGAGGTTGTGTTTGTCTGACTAACCAGAGAGTCAGTCTGACTCCGGAGGATGTGTGTAACCACGTTGGCTATACTGCTCATGAAAAATAGGCATTTAGGAGACCTCTTAGTTTTGTTCCTTTTCTACTGGGGTGCAGTCACTGACATACTGAGTAAGGTTTGGTAATATAGGATTAAGTCTCTGCACAGCAATTCTCTTCAATTTCTGTAAATTTACATTCAGTTGCCAGGGTCTGCACATGTAGTTTGGGAATGAAAGACAGGTGTGTAAACACTTGATTTTGAGTTATTGGTTTTGAGCTCATCTCCTCCTACTCTTGACCCTTTCCCACCCATATTTACTCTTTATACTGTGTGTCCTTCCTATTCCAATCCTTTTCTTTCTCCTTCTTGCCTTGGAGGTTTTTCTCTTCTTTAACTGCCCATGGCCCCTCACTGGCTTTTCTGCCCTATATTGCCTTCTGGTACTTAGTCCCTACTCTGGCTTTGTTTACATTTATTTCCCTGGGTCTCTCTTAATTCCTCTTTTACTTTCCCTCCCAGCGTTCTAACCTCTACTCACCACCAGTACCAAAATGTACAATGGAAAATGTACAAGAAAGCATTGCAAGATTACCTTGACGAGTCTAGATAATGTTTCCATCCTTTACATGCTTTTACAGGCAAAAAAAAGGAAAAAAAAATCTCTGCACCTCCCTTTGTTCTTTCTCATCAGGAAAACCATCTAGCCAGGGGTCTTAGAGGCAGACTGTAACTGGCAGCCTTCCCAGAAACAGAAGAAAATCATTCTGTGACTAGGAGAACAAGGTGGAGGGTCTAGCTCAGAGCCAGTGTCAAGGTTATTTTGCTTTCTTTCCCTGAAGGGCAAAGTGCATTGGCTCCCACCCAGAGGGCCTGGCAGTGTCCTATGCTACATTGCTTCAAAGGCCACCCTCTACGTAGATCTTTTTACCTGTACATTATCTATATTAGGGAAAGATCCAATTCTTGGAGAGTATCCTAAAATAGAAAAATGTTTTGCTGCTTTTAAAAAATGTTTCCATGTCTAATCTTCTGCTGATGATTAAGTAATGATAAATTATTACCTCAAATAGATTTCTGGGGAGAGAAAGCTCTAAATGGACAGAGTTATTCTTTTTGTCATAATAATCCTATTTCTTGGCTTGGAAGTTATACATCATGGGAGCGATGACCTCATACCTAGAAGGTTTTTTTTTTTAATTAAACCTTTTACCAATTCTAGAGTATTTTACTACCTATGCAATTTTAACATGATTTTATGCATTTATCTTAAAATCCCTGTATGTATTAAAAATCTGTGGTTTGAGCATAATAGCCTAATGCTCACCTCAGTCAGCCCTCTTACTCTGCATTGCATGCCTGAAGGTCCCTGAGAGTGATTAGAAGTTTTGTACTATTTCCTTATACCTCTCAGCTAAGACATCTGTCTGGTGTCTTCCAACCAGGTGTTCTTAAGTGTGATTTCTGTTTGGCTAAGAAATCAAATGAGCATAGCAAATCTCATCATGCTTCATTTCTCCCCTCTTTTCCTATTCTTTAAACAGGTCTTCCTTATGTCTCTTAAAAGTGTTTTGCTTTCTCTCACCTCAGGACCTTTGCTTATGCTGTTACCCCAGAGTCTTCACCCTGCTAATTCTCCCTTATCCTTAAGATCTCAGCTTTAACATCATTTCCTCAGGGAAGCACTCCATGGAGCCCTGACCAGGTTTACTCTCTCTGAAGGTAAATACCCTAGACTCCCCTACTGTGACATTCATCACATAAATAGTTTTTGTGAATATGGAAAATAAAGAGTACTCAATAAATATTAGTTGGATTAG
This sequence comes from Physeter macrocephalus, assembly GCF_002837175.3. NCBI lineage: Eukaryota > Metazoa > Chordata > Mammalia > Artiodactyla > Physeteridae > Physeter > Physeter macrocephalus. The sequence goes on from NC_041217.1 coordinate 27,243,601, forward strand.
TGAATTCATTTTCCCCAGGGGTCTGTTGTATTACAAGTAAAAGTCTTAGAAAACTCATCTGGGTCTGGACACGACTTCCTTCCTTCACATACTACAAGAATTTGCACCTTGCCAAGGATGCCTGAGGTAGAGAAAGCAATCCTGGTTGTCTGCTCTGCCATAAGATTTGGGCCTCGCCCCTGCTCCCCCCACCCCCCCCATCCAGTCATTCTTAATCAGACACACATGTTCTCTTGGGAGTGAGGAGTGCTGGCTTTTCGCCTTACTGAGTTTAGATTATGTCACAATCTTAACCTTTCCATTTGGCTTCAGAAATTACTTCTTCAGTCTTCACAAGTTTTTTTTTTTAAATTTATTTATTAATTTGTTATTTATTTTTGGGTGTGTTAGATCTTTGTTGCTGTGTGTGGGCTTTCTCTAGTTGCAGCGAGTGGGAGCTACTCTTTGTTGTGGTGCGCAGGCTTCTCATTGCGGTGGCTTCTCTTGTTGCAGAGCATGGGCTCTAGGCACATGGGCTTCACTAGTTGTGGCTTGCGGGCTCAGTAGTTGTGGCTCGCGGGCTCTAGAGCGCAGGCTCAGTAGTTGTGGCGCACGGGTTTAGTTGCTCCGCAGCATGTGGGATTTTCCCGGACCAGGGTTTGAACCCGTGTCCCCTGCATTGGCAGGCGAGTTCTTAACCACTGCGCCACCAGGGACGTCCCTGTATTACACTTTGATGTTCCTGGATTGGTCTGTACTGAGGGCGGCTGACTCAGGTTTGTGTGTGGGGTGTGTGTGTGTGTGCGTGTGTGTGTGTAGCGTGTGTGGTGTGTGTGTGTGGTGAGTGAGTGTGTGTGGTGTGTGTGAGTGTATGTGTGGTGAGTGTGTGTGTGGTGTGTGTGAGTGTGTGGCGTGGGTGTGTGTGTGGTGTGTGAGTGTGTGGCGTGTGTGTGTGTGGTGTGTGTATGTGTGAGTGTGTGGTGTGTGTGTGTGTGTGGCGTGTGTGTGGTATGTGTGTGAGTGGTGTGTGTGTGTGAGTGTGGTGTGTGTGTGTGTGGTGTGTGTGTGTGGTGTGTGTGAGTGTGTGGTGTGTGTTTGAGTGTGTGGTTGAGTGTGTGTGTGAGTGTGTGGTTGAGTGTGTGTGTGAGTGTGTGGTGTGTCTGTGTGTCGGGGGTTAGTATTTGTTCACAGTGTTTGCCTTCCTCCAGCAGGCCTGGAGCAACAAGTGTTGCAGGAGCATGGTTTGTATCCTGTGTCACTATTTTATGTGGTAGTTTCCTTGAGTTCTTTTCATGAGTGCTGATTGATTTTCGCTGAGCCATACCTTTTTAAATCCCTTCCTTTTGTGACTTACGGCAAGTAGTCTTAAGACTGCTAGCAGTTATGTTTCTCTCCAGATAGCTCAATATCCTTATTGACATTATGTCATTTGAAATTCAACTGATCAGTGTCAGGTAGATGAAGGCAGGTATTATTATGTCTCTTCTCCAGATAAGGGTCCTTGGAGCTAGGTGATCAGTCCCACTCCCATCATTCACAGGTGGCACAGTGAGCATGGGAACCAGGTTTTCCTCTCGAACCTCATTTCTTGTTCTGTGCATAGAGCCAAGTAGCTTCTCTAGTTTAACAGTCACACCTTTCCTGTAAGTTTGTGACTTTTAACGAGGACTTCCCTTCGTTATTAAGTTTCTTTACACCTTCCAACTAACCAGTTCTGGTTAGGATGTACCTTAGATCTTAGGAGTGGAGCCAGGAAAGGTAAGATGGAAGAGTCACTGGCCAGTAATCCTGTTGTCTCTGTCATGATTTTGTGATGTTGCTTTCCCTTTTGAAATTTCAAAAGTTTCACATTTTATCTGCTTCTTAGCCTATCAAGAACAGAAAGTTTCTTCCCAGGACTGGCAAACATAAAGCTGCTCTGAGCTTTGGGCACACGTCCAGGCCTTTCCAGAAAGCCTGCCTCCCTGGGATGCTGATAAAACTCTGCTAATAAGAGGGCAGGGGTCTGCCTCGTGTTGTATTGTTAGTCTGTATATGTCTTTTCCTTCTTCTCTTTATTCTTCCTTCTCTGCCTTCATTTCTCTTTTGTTTGAAAATGCTTTTTAATTCAACGTCTGGGTTTGTAGTGACTTTTCAAAGCCTTCTCGCGCTAAGCTGTGGGAAGGGCACTGTCACAAAGGGTAAAATGAGTAGATTAGCAACGCTAGTAGAAAATACCAGTCTGAGGAGGACAAAATGTGCACCTAAAGGTGAGTCCAATATGGATTAAGGTCCCCCTTCAGAATTCCCCTGGACCTTCCAAAGCTGCAACTTTCCATGGAAGGAAGTTCTATACAACGTGCCCCATAGAAATATACAACTACACAGAGATGTAAACAAGGATATTCATTTTGTAGTTGTAAGTGTGAGAACCTAACAGTAACTTAACTACCTGTGCACTAGTAGAATACCTATATTAATTATGGTGTGTGCATGCAATGGATACTATGTAACCCTGAGAAACAGTGAGAGCTAGAGGTCCTGGCATGGATGGAGAGGTGTCTATGACATACTATTCATGGGGGAAAAAAATCCATGGTTTATACATATTACATCTACTTAAATATGTAAACATATCCATAGAAAAGTCTAGAAGGATATACTCCAAACTGTTCACACAGGGTCATGGTAATAAGATTAGAATGGGGCTTCCCTGGTGGCGCAGTGGTTGAGAGTCCGCCTGCCGATGCAGGGGACACGGGTTCGTGCCCCAGTCCGGGAGGATCCCACATGCCGCGGAGCGGCTAGGCCCGTGAGCCATGGACGCTGAGCCTGCGCGTCCGGAGCCTGTGCTCCGCGACGGGAGGGGCCACAACAGTGAGAGGCCCGTGTACCGCAAAAAAAAAAAAAAAAAAAAAAAGATTAGAATGAAGAGGGGTAGATATTTTGTTGTTTTAATTTATAGATATTTGCATATTTGTAATATTTACTTTTTTCAATAAATTGTTTTGTAATTTTAAAGCTAACAATTATGGGGGGTAAATGAGTAAATGACATATTGATATCTTTTAACATCTGTCTTTTACTATAATTTTGGATTTCTACCGGGGTTTTTTTTAAGGTTATGAACTTTTGAGGTCTTATCAGGGTCATTGAGTTGCTGGTCTCATTGTTGGTTGGATGCTCTTTCAGATTTTTAATTTAGTGATGTGAATTATCATCCCTCCATATCTGTCTTTTAATCACTGTAATCGAAAGAATATTCCCTCATTGAAATATTAAAAAATATTAAGTGAGTGATAGTACTAATTAAATCACCCTTCTTTTGAGAAGTGCAAAACTGTTCTGTAAGAGTCACCGTGATGTATGCAAACGTCAGGTTTTCCTGAGTTCTATGCTATCACCCCACCTATGTGCCTACCCCCGTTCTGGGCTCAATGCTCGTCAGCAAAGAAGGGAAATTATTCACAGAAAAAGTCATCTTCCTTATAAAAATGAAAAATTAGGATGCCGCCTCATCATTATCTTCTTCAATTCATGATATTTGGTTTTGGTGAAGAAAGGAGAAATAATGAGTGCTGTGTGTGGGCTCTCAAAATAATTGAAGTCCATCATTTCAGGGGGAGTTAGGGCTTCACCGTATGAATTTGGGGGGCCATAAACATTCATACATAACAGATGATGTGACAAGTGACCCGAATATTGAAGGTTCACTGACTAGAAGTTCATTAATTTCATTTTGTTCGTGCTTTCAATTAATCCCAGAGCCCAGATTAATTTCTTCTAGCTTTCTGTGAGGGAATGAAACTTTTGTTTCTCTCTTTTTTTAATCAGTACTGAAGATTTAGAAAATACTGAATTATTTCTATGGTTTTAAATGCCAACCTTAATTAACGGTTTTATGTCATCTATTTCTGCTGTAGCTATGTGAATATTATTGTTCCAAATGTCTTCATGTCCATATTGGTGAAACAGTGATCTCCACAGCAGTGAAAACAGTTAATTTTTTTCCCTTCTGTGTTTGTACGTCAGTTCCAAAAGTTCAGCGTTAGATTGGCTTTAGTTGCATTTCTGCCTTGATCACAGTCTAGCTCTCTGCTATGAACTTGAGACCTGTGAAGTTTAGACACACCTATGAAAGTCCAGGCGGCGGTTTCATATATATGGATCGTAATATCTTTTCGTTTCTTTACAGTTCGTTAACTAAGCGAACAATTTGTTTGAAGTCTAATCAGATGGTAATTTTAAAATCTGCTACACATTTTTTTTTTCAGCTGAAAAGTTTTAATTAGGTCTTTCACTAAAACAAAGTGTCCCAGCTCTGTCAATAAAACATGCTTTGATTAATTTATAGTCCCTGTCATCTTCTCCGGCCATCATCAATGGATGCACCTTGTTCCTGGGGCTGGCTGGTCATTAGTGGGGCAAAGTACTGTGTGCGTGGGACACAGCCCAGCACGTGCCCGACTCAGGAGTGGCTGTAAAGCCTTCTTTGAATGTGAAGCATAGGACAATAACACTCAAAAGTTGTCCTTTTTGTCAGCTGTTTGTCTCTTCCATTGAGGGAGGGGCTGCACCTACCTTAAAGAGAACAAGCTCGTGTAATTAGTAACATGAAAGGAGGGAACTGTGCCCCCATGATGACCCTGTCTCTTTTTGTGCCCTGGTCCTTGTTTCACCCAAGGTGGACTCAGCTGAGCCATCAGAAGAAGTCGCCCTCGCAATGAATGGCTTTGCTTATCAAGTTTTTCTCCTTTACTTTTCAAAACCTAACTTTCTACTCATACTGTTTCTCCCACTTGAAACACATTGTCCTCTGATAATTTGAAAAGCAAAAGGATAATTTTGTGAGGGCATTTTTGGTGCTATGCTGAAATCCTGGTGATCTTTGTAAAAATTAAATTTACACATTATCTTTCCTAAACCTAGGCCCTTCCGTCCATCAAAGTTCTGGCCTACTGTCCGTTATTTCCTAAAATGTTATCACAGTAGATTTTGTGGTCTCTGACTTGAGTGAATCCAGAATTGGAAACACATAATCTTGTTGTATACAGGTTACTTTGAAGTTGCTTCAGGACTCACTAAATCTTCTCTTCCGTGTCTTTTTTTTGCCCTGTGTGGGTTTTTCCAAAGTTTATGGTCCTGTTTTTTGTTTGTTTGTTTGTTTGTTTTAACTTACCAGTCTTTCCCCAGCTCCCCAACCACCACTTAAAATAATAAAAGGTAGTCAGGCTGTTTTCAGATGCTTTAAGTTCACTGACATTGCCAGGAACTTCTAGGTGAACTATCCATTGATCACTTGCCCAAGTTTTCCTGAGGCATGGCTAGGACAGGCTCTGGTGTCCAGGGCTGGTTTTGAGTCTCCAGAGCCAGTTGAGTGCAGTGACTTTCTGTTTCTTTCTCAGTGCAATCGCCTCCATCCTGAGGGCCTGGCTTGACCAGTGCGCAGAGGACTTCCGAGAGCCCCCTCACTTCCCATGCTTACAGAAACTGCTGGATTATCTCAAGCAGATGATGCCAGGCTCTGACCCAGAGAGAAGAGCACAGAATCTTCTTGAGCAGTTTCACAAGCAAGAAGTAGAAACTGACAGTGAGTACTTATTTGTTTGATTCCAGGGAAGAAGCTAGATTCTGATCCTGCATACCTCCACAATGAGGAAATGTTCTCCCTGTACTTGTTGAATAGGAGGCCTTGGTTTCCCTCAGGACAGGCTGCTGGGGTATTGGGGGCAGTGGTAAAATTCTCAAGGTTATTGAAGTACTAATTACAGAACCTATAGCGTTTTAGAGCAGAGAAGGGGATATTCAAGGTCACCTAGTCCGATTCCCTCATTTTATACGTGAGGAAACAGTGGCTCAGAGGTGAAGTGATTTCTCAGGGTTTCCTTTAATACCATAAAGAGGACGATCTCCTTGATAGTCTTTTACCTTTCCTTGTCGTCACACACCATGCTGAACTGGAATTTGCTCTTCATTGTCTGCCTAATTGGTTCCTCCTTCTAGCAAATGAAAATGCATCACAAACCACCACCCCCATTCAGCAGGCGAGGAATTAAATCCAGTTCTGCTCCTGCCTTCACAAAAGCTTGAAAAGCGTGAAAAGCTCAGAAAAGATGTTTCTTCTTCAGCCGGAAAGCATCCCTGTAATCTGTCTCCTGCTGGGGCGGATTACCATCATTTCGCATCTCTGATGGCCTCATCCAAAGGAAGTTTCTGCGGCTGTTTTTTCCTATCTGAGGAATTGACTGCTTATTTTCAAGGACAGAGGAAGGGCCACCACTGCAGGTCACGGGCAGCTTGGAACCATCAGGCTTTGAAGAAAGTCAGAAAGAGGCTAGGGCGGTCTTTCAGTGTGACGTTTTATCCCCTCACTGGCTGCTGGGGGATGGTTGCCATGGCAGCTGACCCACTTGGAGCTTCTGACAGGCACTTCCCTGAAGTGACGCCTGATTTCCTCAGTGAGGGAAAGGAAATGGTTCCTCAACACCGATAAGGGAAGCTGCATCAGCGCCAAAGAAAATAACCTTAAATTCCAAACAGGACCTGTTGAATTTTTTACGTGTGGGGGACCAGAGAGGGGAAAAGGCAATTGCATCATTAAAAGCTGACTGCCAAGTCCTCGGTATCTCAGATGACTTCATCTGCCGGGAATGTTTGAATACCAGGGGCACTCCTCCAGCGGCCGGACCTCAACTCCCTTCAGGGCCTCCCCTCCTGTCTTCGTGCTGGAGTGGATACACCATTAGAGCCCAGCTCTCCCCACGGGAGCTGCCCCTGGCTTCCGGCCTAATTGGGGAACCAGTGGGACCAGTGGTTTATTGTTTCCAACCGGGACTGGAAGGCCAGCTCATTTGGCAGGCTGAGGCAGGGGAGAACGAGATGGCCTGACTTTGGAAAAGCTTTTAGGCAATCCCAGAAATGAATGTTTTTCTGCGTTTGGAAACTTTCAATCAAGAACCCTCTAAACTCTCTGTTTATTAAGTACAGGAATCATTACCGAAAAAGAGTTTTAGGAGCTTGGTTCCCAAGTGCTTATTTTACCCAGTTTCATGCCGGCAAAAGCAAACAAGCTCTCCTACATGTTTTCCAAAAGTGAAATTTTGCTTCAAGTTTTTACCTACTTATAGCTGGAAGAGAATCAAAAGCAAGAACAGTGAAAGCATGGACCAGACCCTGGAGAGAAAGGACCATGTAATCTTCAGATACGGCAGCGTTGATCCGAGGCACATATCAGGCTGCTATTGAGTGTTGGGTGAATGAGATCAAGCCTTAGCACATATACTCCTTGCCTGAAGCGGGCCAGCCTCTGCATTGCAGAGCGACTGGGACAGATTTATGCACAGTGGTTAGCAAGAGGGTTGAGAGGCCCTTTCTGAACCTTTGGGATTTCAAATATCTTATTCCTCCACCCAGTGAGAGAGGACCAGAATTGTGTGGAGGAAAAGTGGTGAAATCATGGGGTTTTAGCTTTCTTTAGCTCATGCTTGTTTGTGTCTCAGACTCCAGAGGCAGGCAGAGGTCCCCTCCTTCCTTACCCGGTTGTGACCAACCCCGTTCGCATCAGTACCTTCAACTCCAGGGTGAGGCGGCCAGCCTTAAATCACATACCTGTCACCAAAGTTGTCAGATACCCACTTGGTGCTCTGACAGGGGAGGTGATGTAGGGTCCACTCAGCGCCCCTTTTCCCCTCGGTAACTAAGAAAAGGCCACCCCAACTTGATCCGAGATGCCTAAAAGTCTTTTATTCTGCACAGGCTTACAATGTAAGCGTTCTGAGGGAGTAGTAACACCCTGATTTAAATGTCTGCTAAGATATAACTGAATGCAGCTAGATTTTTCTTCTTGAGAATGGATTTGACAGGCAGAAGAGCAAGGAGTGTGAAGGGGGATGAGGCTAGGGAACAACCCAGGAATTGGGGGAGGTTTCCCCAGAAGAGAGGCTAGGGACCCAAGGTAAATGTCTTCCAGGTCCACAGTCTTTCACAATGGAGACTGGAGGTCCTGTTCCATGTGCTGAGCACTTATGCTTTTGATTTGGAGTCCTAGGTAGGAAAAATTTATTTTTTCCTACTTCTTCAGTCTGTATCCTATTAATTTGCTAATCGATGATCTTATCTCTAATAAGGCTCAGGTGAATTTAGCTTAAGGCTATTCTGCTTCATGCATACTTTTTTTTCTTATTAGTCATCAATTTTATGCACATCAATGTATACATATCAATCCCAATCGCCCAAGTCATCACACACACCCCCACCCTGCCCTGCCGCTTCCCCCCCTTGGTGTCCATACGTTTGTTCTCTACATCTGTGTCTCAGTCTCTGCCCTGCAAACAGGTTCACCTGTACCATTTTTCTAGGTTCCACATACGTGCGTTAATATACGATATTTGTTTTTCTCTTTCTGACTTACTTCACTCTGTATGACAGTCTCTAGATCCATCCACGTCTCTACAAATGACCCAGTTTCGTTCCTTTTTGTGGCTGATTAATATTCCATTGTATATATGTACCACATCTTCTTTATCCATTCGTCTGTCGCTGGGCATTTAGGTTGCTTCCAAGACCTGGCTATTGTACATAGTGCTGCAGTGAACATTGGGATGCATGTGTCATTTTGAATTATGGTTTTCTCTGGGTATATGCCCAGTAGTGGGATTGCTGGGTCATATGGTAATTCTATTTTTAGTTTTTTAAGGAACCTCCATACTGTTCTCCATAGTGGCTGTATCAATGTACATTCCCACCAGCAGTGCAGGAGGGTTCCCTTTTCTCTACTCCCTCTCCGGCATTTGTTGTTTGCAAGTTTTCTGGTGATGCCCATTCTAACCAGTGTGAGGTGATACCTCATTGTAGTTCTGATTTGCATTTCTCTAATAATTAGTGATGTTGAGCAGCTTTTCATGTGCCTCTTGGCCATCTGTATGTCTTCTTTGGAAAAATGTCTATTTAGGTCTTCTGCCCATGTTTTGATTGGGTTGTTTGTTTCTTTAATATTAAGCTGCATGAGCTGTTTATGTATTTTGGAGATTAATCCTTTGTCCATTTATTCGTTTGCAAATTCTGAGGGTTGTCTTTTCATCTTGTTTACAGTTTCCTTTGCTGTGCAAAAGCTTTTAAGTTTCATTAGGTCCCATTTATTTATTTTTGTTTTTATTTCCATTATTCTAGGAGGTGGATCAAAAAAGATCTTGCTGTGATTTATGTCAAAGAGTGTTCTTCCTATGTTTTCCTCTAAGAGGTTTATAGTGCCCGGTCTTACATT
>NC_041217.1:27253577-27275687 GCF_002837175.3 Physeter macrocephalus
ATGGTGTATGATCCTTTTAATGTGTTGTTGGATTCTGTTTGCTAGTATTTTGTTGAGGATTTTTGCATCTATAATCATCAGTGATATTGGTCTGTAACTTTCCTTTTTTGTAGTATCTTTGTCTGGTTTTGGTATCAGGGTGATGGTGGCCTCATACAATGGGTTTGGGAGTGTTCCTTCCTCTGCAATTTTTTGGAAGAGTTTGAGAAGGATGGGTGTTAGCTCTTCTCTAAATGTTTGATAGAATTCATATGTGAAGCCGTCTGGTCCTGGACTTTTGTTTGTTGGAAGATTTTTAATCACAGTTTCAAGTTCATTACTTGTGATTGGTCTGTTCATATTTTCTGTTTCTTCCTGGCTCAGTCTTGGAAGGTTATACCTTTTTAAGAATTTGTTCATTTCTTCCAGGTTGTCCATTTTATTGGCATAGAGTTGCTTGTAGTAGTCTCATGCATACTTAATTTTATCTGGAAGTTGAAAGCTAATCCTAACATTTTGAGGATTCTAAGTACTTCTTGATTATTTTGAGGACTTCATCAGCATTTCTGACACCAGAATGGCCTGTTCTCCTCCCCAGAGCCTGGCCTGCCTTCATGCGCATTCCTTCCAGGCTTCTGATTATAAATGGCCCAGTAATTATAACCCCAACTGCATAGTTGGGATTCGGAAGTAGTTGGATTAGTGCTTCAGCTGATCAGAGGGTTTGAGGGAGCCCCCAAATGAGGGTGACCCCCTGAATGTAGCCCAGCTTTGCTTCTCTATACTTTGCCTAACCTGGCTCTGTCCTTGGCTGAGGAACCAGTGGTTTGTCCAGGTGACAACATGAGGCCTCTGAGCTTAATAACACCTCTAGGAACAAGCAGAGACTGGGAAGACCTCCATTTCACTCAGGTTTATTGTCCTTGCTGTTCTCTCCCTGTGGGTTTCCTAAAGGATCAGCTCTTTTCTTCCTAAATTAAAAAAGTCCAGTTGGACTCTGTAAACAAGGCTGTATGCAGTAGCACCAAATTACTAATTTTTTTCCATCTGTGAACAGATGGGTTTCCCAACACCACCTCCTTCAGCCTGGAAGAGGAAGAGGAACTGGAGGGCGGCGGGTCTGCAGAGTTCACGTGCTTCTCAGAAGATCTCGTGGCCGAGCAGCTGACCTACATGGATGCAGTACGTCTTCCCTTTGTGCCTCCGATGTGCTTCTACTTAGAATGTGGGGAGTGACAGTACTGGTGGCCCCGGGTCACGTGATTTAAGTCTTTCCAAATCCCCGAGAGAGCCTGTGCCTGTAAATGCAGAGTGAAGATGTGATTTGAATCCATCATCTGAATAATTCAGGCCTAAGCTCTTCTTACAATTCTGGGAGAAGGTGCTTTTTACTTGGCACTCAATACCCAAAGGGAAATAAGAATTCTAATTCTAGGGAAACAAAAATCTATCCTGTTCCATGGGTATTTCTCTCCCTTTAGACTCATGAATATTTCAAGATCCAAACTGTTTATTTGGAGGATTGTAAAAGGGTCAAAGTATAAGTTAGGATAAAATAAATTCACTGAATCCACATGTGACTATATCTGGCAGCTCATTTCCACATGTGCATCCTGGTCTTTTGAAGTTTGGATATTTTTGTTAGCTGTACATATTTGGTTTCATCAGCCACGTTTCATAGCTCATTGTTAGCTGGTTAAAGAAAAAAGGGCTATTATCAATGATCACAATGGTTTTTAGCTCTTCCACACTTAGCACTTTAGAAGAAGCAGCATAGAGTTTCCATCTAGTTAACATGCAAATAGATTCTCAGAAGTAAATCAGATAGTCTGTATAAAGTAAATCCTGGTGTTCTCTCTTTACACAAGCCCTTGCACATCTTGTATTGAAATTGTTGTACAAATGAGAATCAGATTTGCTCAGCAAATTTGTTGTTGTTTCACACACTGATAGCAGAAGAGAAAGATGGAAGACTTCATTGGCTGTGACTTTTAGTCAAAGACCTGGAAACCAGGCTTTAAATCCCTCTTTCTTCCTTTTGCTGTGTGATGTTGAATGGTTTTTCCTTTTGTATGTTTCTTAGTTTCTTCATTTTAAATAATGGGAAATAGGATAGTGACATTGATGAGTGTCACAGGTACTGTACTTCTGTGAATCACTTTTCAGGTGGTCATTCATATGCATTATACACAGTTCATGATCATGAGTGTCCAGAATGTACCATGGATATGATTTTGAGGTCAAAATAATCTTAACCACTTCTTTTTGATTAGTAGTACAGATTTTTACCTGGCTTTCCTTCCAAGACAGAAAAGTTAAAATGTTTTTGGACATTTAAATTTTCTTTTGGTCATCGTGTTCCATTTGTTCAGTTGAGCAGATTTAGAAGGAACATGTGGGCTTTTCTGATCAGTTAATGTATTAATTATTTACTTTTTGCTATTGAAATGAACACCATGAGGCAAATCAAGTAGGAAAGGGTTATTTGTCCATTCACAAAGTACCAACTTACAGATGACATGCTTTGCCATATGAAATGTGTGTGTTGTCCTTAACGTCAATTCCTCTTTTGTTCTAGCAACTATTCAAGAAAGTAGTGCCTCACCACTGCCTGGGCTGCATTTGGTCTCAAAGGGACAAGAAGGAAAACAAACACTTGGCTCCTACGATCCGTGCTACCATCTCTCAGTTTAATACCCTCACCAAATGCGTTGTCAGCACCATTCTGGGGGGCAAAGAACTCAAAACTCAGCAGAGAGCCAAAATCATCGAGAAGTGGATTAACATTGCTCATGTAATTGTCTTTTTAAAAATATTCTTTGGGTTTAGTAGATATGGGAGATTATGCCATCACTCTGATGTTTCCATTTGGTTGAAAAGCAGTCAAAAGACCATATGTGAGGGCCCATTGGGTTTTGTTTTTTTTTTAACATCTTTATTGGAATATAATTGCTTTACAATGGTTTGTTAGTTTCTGCTTTATAACAAAGTGAATCAGCTATACGTATACATATATCCCCATATCCCCTCCCTCTTGCATCTCCCTCCCACCCTCCCTATCCCACCCCTCTAGGTGGTCACAAAGCACCGAGCTGATCTCCCAGTGCTATGCGGCTGCTTCTCACTAGCTATCTATTTTACATTTGGTAGTGTATATATGTCCATGCCACTCTCTCCATTCGTCCCAGCTTACCCTCCCCCTCCCCGTGTCCTCAAGTCCATTCTCTACGTCTGCCTCTTTATTCCTGTCCTGCCCCTAGGTTCTTCAGAACCATTTATTTTTAGTATAGTTTTTAGTATAGTTTTATACTATTTTAGTATAGTTTTTGTTGTCCTTCCAAAGTAAGAAAAAAGTTGCCTTTCTTAACGTGGGAGTTTATTTATTTTTCCTCTTTAAAAAAATTCGTCCCTTGCTCACTTCTTTCTGCTCGTGGGTCCCTTCCGGGTGCGATGGAATACCTGCTTTCTCACAGACTGAGTGTTGGTTCTGCGCCATGTTCAGTAAATATCAACTGGTGGCCTCAGTGTCAAATGGACTGCTCTGACAATGCAGAAGGATTATCTCGCACCCTTCCAGTACCTGGAAGCATTCTATTTTCTGCAGACTTGAAGAGCCAATACCTTCTTAGGATCTCGAATCTCTTTTCTAAAAGACTGAAATATACAGATTTCACATTAATCAAGGGCTTTCCTGAGGGCTTTATATCTGAAGTTGGAGGGGCAGAGTCTATTCCTAGGCCTGAATTACATTCTGCTGGGTGTCAGTCCAGTCTATTGGATCAACTACTTCCATGCCATATGACCTTGACCTTCATTTATCAGCATCTTATTTCATGAGTGAGGAAAGGTGAACAGTATTCAGTCAGTCACCACATATTTCATGAGCCCCTAAATGCTTCAGAGCTACAATTTTATGTACTTTGGGGACATAGATAAGCTAAACACAATCAATTTGGTCCTACAGGAGCCTATAGTCAAACAAGGAAGCTAAGATATACTGGAATTATCTCAGCCTGGGCTGAAGAGGAGTAGGGCCGTATGACATAAGTGCTGCAAAAGTGGAAGAGCGAGAAATCACTACTGACTGGGGTGATCCAGGAAGGTTTCATGGGTAGGATGACATTTGAATTTAGCTTTGAATAATTGATAGGACTTTGGGTATTTGAAGATTTGGGAAGATTTTTTTTTTCTCAGCAGAAGAAATTACATCAGCAAGAGCTATGTAATTAACAACAATTTTGACAAATAATTATTATGTAAATATACTCTGTTCTGGGCTATATGGGTCAATCCTAACCAAAACACATTTTGTTTTCTACCCCATTATATATTTTTCTCATTAAGCCCCTATCTGTGGGCATAAGGCTTAAACTTTCACATTTTCTCTCTCTCTCTTTTTTTTTTTTCACATTTTCTTTTGTGGTCTTTGATTAAATAGCAAAGCCATAATTGTGCCAGAGAATTTGCTTTATTTTGAGTCTGTAGGTGGTCTAATACCACAGACTTTTTAATACATGGAAAAATACTATATGGAAAAAACAAAAAAATATCTTATGCAACTTTGCTTTCTCCTATTCTGAATTGAGGTTATTTATCAACAAGTAAGAGCTACAAAAGAAGTTGTGATAGAGCATGGAATTTCTCTGTCTTCTTAGACTGATAAGAAAAAATATTTTTTGGCCACAAACGCCATATCATTTACAGTCATCTACATGTCTCAAAAGAAAATAGTCTATCTACTTTTAATCTATTCAGCTGCTTAGAAAACCTGTAGAAAGCGTGTAGCATCTGTATATGTGACAGGGTGACTCAAACAATGACTTTGGCCCATATAAGTATCAATCGTGTGTTTATGTGATAATAAGAAATACAAGTTGTATAATTTGAGGTATATTGCAAATCCCATAGCACGTGCTTAAAAGCCAAGGGTCCTTAACTCTTGGTGATGCAGTTTCCCAGTGTGGAGCATGCTGTGTCCCTTGAAATTGTGTAGGTAACTTAATAAAATAACAACAGTCACAGGTAGTTTCCAGCCAAGATTTATTTTACTTTTCCTGCATTAATCACAGTCATTTTCTATTGAGAGGATGTTTGAAAAAATGATAATTTTATATGCAGAAAATATTTCTGATCTAATATGACTGTATTTTCTTGGACTGGCCTTACTGCTACATTTTTACTTTTGTATCACCTCTCCTCAAAGATCATTCCTTTTCTAGAAATGGGGCCAGATGCCCCTTGTACTCCTTTAAACCCTTAGCTTAAGCCTCTTTCTGAATAATGTGTTCCATATGTTTATCACAATTTGCATGAAATATCTGGGCCTGAGTTCCTTTATTTATTGCAAGTTTCCTGATTTTTAGAACATAACTTTTGGATTCTGAACCTTTGTTGAACCATGCTGTCATGGGCTTGGTTTCCAGACTGACTGTAATTCAGAGAGCGAGCTTTCTCTCTCTCTTTAGCTTTCTCTCTCTTTCTTTTTAAATAAAGGGAAAGCATTGAGGCGTTTAAAAAGAGTGGGCATGACTTTTGTAAAGAACTTTGGCATTTACTCTAAGAAAATGTTGTGGGGTTTGTTTGTCGTAGTAATTTTAAGTAGCCAGATTTGGGTGTGCCAAGTTAGAGAATGCCATTTTTCCTTCACAGTCAGGACTCACGTGACTTCATGAAGTGATCTTTCAAGCAACGTGCATTTATGCCCAACCCCTCTGGGACCTCTTGCCCCAGATGTTCTGCACGAAGCCAAGCCCATGCTCACACAGTGTACTCGATAGTCAACAGTGGATGTAGTACACTCCCCCATATGCCTGCACATGGAGCATCTCCTTGGGCATAAGGCACAGTCCACTCTCTTGAGGCTGCCACCTTCCCCATTCCGGCTGCAAATGGGACCCTCTCCCTGACTGTTTTGCTGTCCCCTGCCATTCATTCAGCAGGACTTTGACTTCAGGGTCGCTGCCTGCTGATGCTACAGACTCTGAATGGTAGCTGAAGTTTCAGGATCAGGCAGTCTTTCTCCTTCCCCAGAAAATGACATCCAGAATGTTTCCTGTTCTCTTTCTATTTTGTTTTAAAACGCTGCCAAAGTGAATTTTATTTTAAAAGCCCAAGTTATTTTGGAACCATTGTAAGTACCAAGGTGTTTCTGAATGTTTATGATTGCGGCACAAGCCAATTTGAAACCGAACGGATGTGTATAAAAATATTCCCTCTTGGCTAAGAACATAAAAGCCAAAGTTCAACTTGTGGTGAGTTTTTATTGCCAAGTTATATACCCCTCTCTGGACAAGGGTTGGTTGGTCATGAGATGTTTGATAGCATCTGACCTCGAAGCAGCTGCTGCCCGGTTCACTTTGTGGGTTTGAAGGATACAGTCATCTTTCATGCGTATTTTTAGGGCATATGTGTGCTTTCTTCAGAAGAAAGTTTGCTTTCTCTAGCAAAGCTCTGTAGACTCACCTCCACTCGTGTTTTTACTGGGAAAGCTGGAAACTGTAAAACTGTAACAACAACACAGAAAATATATTAAAGGGAGAAAAACAAGCGTTCAGGGCCAAAATCTGTAAAGTGTTTCAGTGACTGGGGTGGGAGCAGAGGAGCCACTTTTTGATGTTCAGTATTTATACAGCCGCCTATTCAGTGGTAAGAGTTCATGGCAGCTGTGATACCTCTAAAACAGGAAACCACCAACTCACTGTTTTATTGATATTTAAATGCCTTGTATGTTTTAATCACTCTCCCTACAGGAATGTAGAATCCTGAAGAATTTCTCCTCCTTGAGGGCCATCGTTTCGGCACTGCAGTCCAATTCCATCTATCGGTTAAAAAAGACTTGGGCTGCGGTCCCAAAGTAAGTTCCCAAGTGTCTGCTCTGCTTTCTTTGGCTGGGCTGATTAGTTGCTGCATAAATGGTGTGGGTCCTCATTTTCAAAGCTCATATTATATAACTAGAGAAACATCTTTGAAAGCCTCTGTGTGTTCCAGGCAGGGTGTGTTTTACACATCATCATGAATGAGTTTTGAGGCAGGGCTGCTGCAGAAATCAAACTCATTCTCAAAGGGTGCCAAAGCCAAGATGATTGGCTTTGGGGATGATTTTAAGGATGTGCATATTATCTGGGCTTTGAGGGATAAGGTTGTGGAGTGATGAAGTTACAGCAATTTGCCATTAGTTCTGGTTATTTTTCAGCCACATTCCAAAGCCCTAAGCTGTTCCAAGCTGTGAGGGATAGTGTGTGCAGATAGGACATTAGTTCTTGCTATTCAACAAGAATCCATTTAGTTTGTTTCTGCTTCCGCCTATTAAAAGCTATCTTAGTGATACTAAAAACCTCTAAGTAGTCCTTCCTAGGTACCTGACTAAAGATGATTAACTGCCCACGTTCTGTATTGTGTTTTTCTTCATATTTCTTGCCATAACCTTTGGAACAATGAACAATTGTGTCCTTCCTTATTGTTTCACTGTCGCTCTCGCCCCCATGTCCAGAGCTTCACTGAACTCTAGACCAGAGGGCTTTTTGCAAAGGAGGGAAGAGTGAGTGAGGAGGCAGTTCTGGTTCCCCACGAGTACAGATTTAGAGGCTGGGGCATGCGTCGTGACTACAAACTAGGTCAGTTACTTTCAACAAAGTCTCTCTCGGTTTGCACTATTCAAGAAGTCAGGCCATAACAGGGAAGGATGCGTGAACTGTTTATAACCTGTATTGTATGCAGCACAGTCTATACTGTGTGCGGCGCAGTCTATACTGTGTGTGGCACTGTCAGTTCCAGTCGGGAGGCAGGCCAGCTTGCTCCCCAGGCAGGCCTGCCTTGTGGATTTGGTGGGCTCTGTCCTTAGAGTGGAAGGTCTAGGTACTCAATTTCATCAACTCACTCAGAGCTGGTTAAGCCTGAAGGGACTGACACTCTCCAAACTCAACAGAGATCCAGATTGGTAAACCAGAGTTTCATAGATTTATGCTGAAAAAGGGGTGCCAGAGTGTTCAGCCTACTGATAAGCTCACATTCTCTATCAGAGGAAAGTCTGCTTAGGGGAAGTCACGTTATTTATTATATAATTCTTTGATGGGTTTGAAGCAGGTGATCTTATTGCCTGGTGTTATAGATCTGCAGACGCCTCAGCCACTTGGACTCCAGAGCTCATGTTCTGTTATCTATCAGGAGAAAAGGTGGCAGATAGGCTTTTCAAAGTCCAGTGCAATTTTCTTGATTACCACTCTTTTCTTGGGTTCTTTCTCCTCTTCATTAGTTTGAATGAAGAAGGTGACTCTGTGTGATAGAGAGATTAGTTAATTGATTTTCCTCTGCACAGGAGTCTTAGGAAAGATAAGGATCATATAAAATCATTAGATGTTAGGCCCTGGCGAAATATGATGGGAAAGTCAGATGCGTACAGCGTCCCCATCCTCAGCACCCCAGCCCCCCTCCTTCCCCTCATCACTGCTCCTCAACTGTGGTATCAGAAACAATGGGGTGGTCAGGGGCTAAAATGAAGTCTTTCTTGCCCCACTGCACCCTCCTCTGGTGGCAGTGAAAGGTAATCGTATCTTTCCTTGGTGGTTGATAAGTAGAACACTGTGGAAAGTCACTTAGCCAGGCAAAGATATCTACCATAGCAAATCTGAGGCTAAAACACAAGTAAAAAAATTAGTGGACTTGTTTCTTAATCTCCTTGGTTACCATATGGGAAGGTCCATTCTTCCAGCTGGCTTTTGTATTTAAGAAACACCACAAAACAAACCTCAAAGCCCTATTCTGTACAACATGGGTGTCTGGTTTGTGTCTTCATTGATTGGTGGGTTCATATTTTAGCAGGGCTGCTGGAGAAGTATCACAGTTCCTGAGAGAAGCCACTTGCATATCAGCTCTATATAGTTTCTGTTGCTAAATTCAAAGAACAGGGTTAAGAGATTTTATTCGGTTATTACTTTCCTGATAACCCTTTATGTTAATAACTTTCCGTGGACAGAGAAGACATCTGTTTCTTTCTGTTTATTTAGGCCCACATGCAATTAAGTTCTTAATGATTTTTTCCAAAATATAAATAGCTTTCATGGTTTTCTTAATTCTAAGAGTAATACTACACTCATTGTACGACACATAAATTCTTAGTAATGGCTTTCTCATAATAATGAAAGTGTTGCATATAGAATGACATTGCCTCTGTTAATTCTTTGCCTTCAGAATCATCCTCTCAGTAACCCTGGAGGGGTGTAGAGAAAAGTGCGAGGCCCGTGGAGACGTAGTGTACCAGGGAGGGGCAAAAGGGAGGAGTAGGTGCTTTACCTGTGTGACCCTGGTGACCTTCTCGGCCATCCTGCGAGGGGGCTGTCACTGTTTCCATAGTGCAGATAAGAAAACTGAAGCTCAGGAAAGTTGAGCAACTTGTCTAAGATCACTTAGGGAGTGAGTGGCCGAGTTGGGTTTGGAACCCACCCCCTCTGACTCCAGAGACCGTTCTGGTTCCACCATCTACTCTGACTCTAAGAGGTTCAGGAAATTTGGGTTCTGTACTGCAGCTCTCATCAGTTAGTAGTGGAAGCTCGGACAAATCCGCAACCCTGGCATCTTCATCTCTCAAATGGGGGGACTGGCCAAGAAGAGTTCTCAGGTCCTGTAGGGCTGTGGGTGTGTTGCTAAGAGAGAATTTTTTTTAACTTGCCTAAGAGAACATGTCCCAATTAGACAACTTAATACCCCAGTTTAACAATCTTTTTTTATGATTATAACATGCATGGTTAGAAAATATCCCTCTCTTCACACAGGTGAGCATGTCTACCTGTTAAAAAAAAAAAAAAAGAAAAAGAAAAGCCACCCTGCATGGAAAAGGTCATTGGCTTTGTCTGTGCTCACGTAGCCCTCCCCTCTGTAGCCAGAGGTACTGAGGGCACCTGGGCCCAAGGTGTTGGACTTTTACTAATCTTCATTTGTTAATGTTTTCTTCATCCCTTTTGTAGGGACCGAATGCTGATGTTTGAAGAACTTTCAGACATCTTCTCAGACCATAATAACCACCTGACCAGCCGGGAGCTACTGATGAAGGTGAGGGCTCTGGGTTGTATTGTGCTGGCCGCTCTGGCATCCGTTCAACGGAAGGGTAGCTTGAGGGCTCCTTGGATGCCTTCAGTTCCTTGAGAGAGGCTACAGGGACTGGGAGGCAGGACTTTTGGTTTTTATGCCAAATCGAAGAAGCCCGAGGCTGAGAAAATTCAAAGTCCAGCTCCTCAGCTTCACTGTGATGCAACCAGATTGTGAAACTTGCGTTGCTGCCTGTAGCTCCTCAACAAGCTGCCCTGGAAACACTGAGTGCTGGCAGTGAGGTGGGTGAGAGAGCCTGGAATATCCTTCTCAGCAAAACAGCTTCTAGAAGGACAGGGGCCAAGCCTGCAATTCTGCATCCTTTATTTGCACTAAATTGCGCAGCCAGTCCGTTAGCGGTATTTATCGAACACCAGATGAGTGCTGGCTTCTGAACGGCAGGCTAGGTAAAGCTACAGCTCGGTTCATTTTCTTTCTCTAGATGTTTGTTAAACATCTAATGTTTGTAAAGCATTTGACCGGCCTCTGGGAGTATGAAGAAGACGAACACAGACCCTGTTTTCAGGAACTCACCTGCTGGTGGGTGGATATAGACACTAAACAAGAACGAGTAGTCAAAGAAAGGAACAAAGAGAGGTTGTGAGCAGTCATCAGAGGGGAACGTGGACCAGATATTATCTTCACGGCCTCTCTATAAAGTAGATTTTATCCTCCTCATTTTGCAGCTAGCCAAGCCTCAGAGAGGTAAGGAACATACCCGAAGTCCCACACCGGGTAGGTGGTGGAGCTAGAATGTGAGTCCAGCCTGGCGAGACTCTAAAGCCAGTGCTTTCATCACTTAGGCATAAAACTATTTCTTTTGACCACATGAGAGTAGGAGGCAGGGTATGTCAGGTGAAACTTCATGGAGAAGGAAAATAAGTTGGTAATTCAGTTAATCCTGATTGGGCATTCACTGTATGCTGGGTGAGGGAGGTACAGCCGTTATGAAGGCAGCCTCCAATCTTAAGGAGACTGTAGTTTCATGGGGGAGGCGAAGTGGGCAATTATGGAAAAAAAACCCCCAAACCAAAAATAAAAACATAAAATCTATGATACGTGCTACCATAGGGGGAAGCCCTGAACTGGGCTGTTAGAACAGAGGACCCTTGTCCTTCGTCTCCTTTTCTGTGAATTGGAGATGATGATAGTACTATTTAGTCTACTGATCTCATGGAATTGTTTTGAAGATTGACTAAGGAAATATTTGAAATCCATGTGCAAATGTCAATTTTTTTTAGTATTTGGTAAGCTATCTACATGTGAAACCAAAGTATGCATAACAAATGAAAATGAAAAAAGTATAAGTGATACATGTAAGCTTACAGTAGACACTTGGAGTAGGAATGAGAGTCAAGTGGGGGTGGGGTTACTTAGAAAAGGCATCAGTTGATAACTGTTAGGTTAGTCGCTCCCGTAAGAGCATCTGTTACTTTTTTTTTTTTTTTTTTTTGCGGTACGCGGGCCTCTCACCGTTGTGGCGGCATGCGGGATCTTCCCGGACCGGGGCACGAACCCGTGTCCCCTGCATCGGCAGGAGGACTCCCAACCACTGCGCCACCAGGGAAGCCCCTGTTACGGTCTTCTTGACTGTTCTCCTCCTAAGTCCTGCTTCCTTCACACCCTCAGGTCTGATTAGGCCCCTTCATGTGTCCTCCAGAAGCCCTTCGTTCCTGTCCTAACACTTATCATATGCTCCATTAGAATCGCTTGTGCAGGGCTCCCCTGGTGGCGCAGTGGTTGAGAGTCCGCCTGCCGATGCAGGGGACACGAGTTCGTGCCCCGGTCCGGAAAGATCCCACATGCCGTGGAGCGGCTGGGCCCGTGAGCCATGGCCTCTGAGCCTGCGCGTCCAGAGCCTGTGCTCCGCAACGGGAGAGGCCACAACAGTGAGAGGCCCGTGTACCGAAAAAAAAAAAAAAAAAAAGGAATTGCTTGTGCATTTCACCTGTCTCCCTGCTGTCCTGTAAGCCTCTTGCAGGCAGGGACTTTTTCACTGTTATGTCTCTAATACCTAACACATTGGGCATGTAGCAAGTGTTCAGAAACTGACATCCACTGATGGACCTCCTAATTCACAGGACTTTAACAACTTGCCCACTCAGCCCTTCTTGGCGTAGATGATGTGAGCAGGACAGGGTGGCTGCTGTCTGACTTTGGATTCGGCTCACCTGATGAACTGCACACTAAACAGTGCTTGGCTTGCTGAGGTCGTGTTACTCCCTGCTTCACATCCCCTTGGATTTGCAGACTTTAAATGGAAACTCATCTGGCTGGAAGGAGATAGCTTAGTGGTCTCCCTGTCAGTAATACAAAGCTAGACTAATTGGAGCCACACATTCAAATCCCGATAGCTCTGAGTCATCCTTCCAAAGCAGATAAATTGAATACTGTGCAGCTCATTGCCTGGTGGCCGTCTTCTGGCTGAAACCTTAGAATCAGCTATATCTAGACATTAAAGGTACCATAAACCTTTCTGAAATGTAGATGTTTACCTTGGTGCTCTAGGTTAAATTTCTTATACGTGGCTGGAATCCCAAAGATGAAAAACTTGGCTATGAATTCATGTGGTCTGCGCATTATCATTAATGATAGTGGAGTGTTTTGGGCAGGTCATACGTCTCTGTGGGTCCCTTTCCAGTCATCTTTGTTTATTATTCTTCATACTAAGTATATAATTCTGGATGTTAATTCTCAGCACAGTTGTAATGAAATGAAGGTACTTTGGTTTTCAGAAGAACCATGGCTGGTCTCTGTTTTCAGTATGCCACTCCTGGACTTAAACTGATTTGTGGTTGAGTAATCCTAGTCTTGAATGACCTATCTTCTCTTCTGCTTCTGGACAGATGTAAGGCGCTACCTCTAGAGTACTACGGCTGAGGCAACATCAGAATTAGCAAAAATCTGTGGTTTTCCTTTTAATTGTTGGAGACAAATGTTTTTATTTTACTCAGAGATTATCTTAAACCTATTACTGTCTCATGATTTCCGAAACTTGGATCATTCCAAGCAGATTACCTGTGGAGTCCACACATTTCAAACCAACAGGAAGGCAGAATCTCACCAAATCTTCTTGGTTCTTGGGATTCTTGGTGAGAACTCTTCTAGGTTACATTGCTAGAAACAAATGCTAGAAAGGCCCAGGCAATTGGCTCTGGTGGAGATGTCTGTTTAGTGAAGCTCCAAGCACACTGAAGTCAGAGCTGGGGTAGAAGGCCATAGGGCTGGGAAGGCCTATTCACATAATTACCATTAACTGCTGAGCTGTCATTTAATCAACATGTATGGAGAGGGATCCAAATGTCTGTGTAGCACCCAAGTAGAAGAGGCCCCTTTGAGGCCCAGGAACAGGATGGATGAGGGCAGTTGTCCTTTGCCACAGATGGAGATAGAGAGGAGGCGAGACTCAGGTGAGAAGTTTGCACTAGAGAGAGAGAGAGAGAGAGAGAGAGAGAGAGAGAAGGACAGACAGGAGAGGAGACAAGAGGAGGGTGGAAGGTTGATGGAGGGCAAGGTTTGGAATTCATCCAAACATGGGTGATGATTGAGGTCACGGGACTGGATAGTATTTCCAAATACCTGAGTAGAGCGAAAAGCAAGATGACTTTGTCAGAAAGAAGAGTCATTGAGAGAGTGAGCACAGGCAGCAAAAGGAGGCCAGAGGGAGGGACCCAGAGCGATGCAGTCACAAATCCTGTGAAGAGTCTCAAGAAGTTGCAAGGGATTGATGTTGTGAGACCTTGCAGGGCAAAGGATTTAGGGCCGAGGAAGGAAGACACTTCCACATCCAAAACATGGTTGGATGTGGCACATAGGGGATTTCAGTTGACATCTCATCTGGAAGAGCTGCCACTACTAGTCAGTCTTTTTTTAGTTATCTATCCAGGAGTGGAATCTCACTATCATGAAGTCATGAAATCAGCAAATCTTCCAGCTCCTCATCCCAGATCTTTGTCCTCCCAATGAGAAGGTTTTCCTGAGTGCTCTTTTAGGATCCTACTTCTGTGATTCTCAGGAGCCTCTTAACTTTTCAGAAATCCTTCTTAATAATTTTAGGTATACCTGCAATAATGTCAATAAATTACATGTCTGTCAGTGATTGAGAAATTGAAAGGGAACCAGAATAACCTACTCCCTGGAAAGAGGTGGACACTTGTATTCAAGTCAGAAAGAATTGATTCTCACTCCAAGCAAATTCTCAAGAGTTTCCTCTTAGATATCCTCATCCACCAGAAGGCAGGCAGCAGAAGCAAGAAGAGCTACAGTCCTGCAGCCTATGGAACGAAAACTACTTTCTCAGAGAGATAGACAAAATGAAAAGGCAGAGAACTATGTACCAGATGAAAGAACAAGATAAAACCCCAGAAAAACAACTAAATGAAGTGGAGATAGGCAACCTTCCAGAAAAAGAATTCAGAATAATGATAGTGAAGATGATCCAGGACCTTGGAAAAAGAATGGAGGCAAAGATTGAGAAGATGCATGAAATGTTTAACAAAGACCTAGAAGAATTGAAGAACAAACATGTAGAAGAATTAAAGAACTAACAAACAGAGATGAACAATACAATAACTGAAATGAAAAACACACTAGAAGGAATCAATAGCAGAATAACTGAAGCGGAAGAACGGATAAGTGACCTGGAAGACAGAATGGTGGAATTCACTGCTGCAGAACAGAATAAAGAAAAAGAATGAAAAGAAATGAAGATGGCCTAAGAGACCTCTGGGACAACATTAAACACACCAACATTCACATTATAGGGGTCCCAGAAGGAGAAGAGAGAGAGAGGACCCGAGAAAATATTTGAAGAGATTATAGTCTAAAATTCCTTAACATGGGAAAGGAAATAGCCACTCAAGTCCAGGAAGCACAGAGAGTCTCAGGCAGGATAAACCCTAGGAGAATCATGCCAAGACACATAGTAATCAAATTGACAAAAATTAAAGACAAAGAAAAATTATTAAAAGCAACAAGGGAAAAACAACAAATAACATACAAGGGAACTCCCATAACGTTAGCAGCTGATTTCTCAGCAGAAACTCTACAAGCCAGAAGGGAGTGTCACGATATATTTAAAGTGATGAAAGGGAAGAACCTACAGCCAAGATTACTCTACCCGGCAAGGATCTCATTCAGATTCGATGAAGAAATTAAAACCTTTACAGACAAGCAAAAGCTAAGAGAATTCAGCACCACCACACCAGCTTTACAACAAATGCTAAAGGAAATTCTCTAGGCAGGAAACACAAGAGAAGGAAAAGAGCTACAATAACAAACCCAAAACAAGAAAATGGCAACAGGAAAACAAATATTGATAACTACCTTAAATATAAATGGATTAAGTGCTCCAACCAAAAGACATAGACTGACTGAACGGATACAAAACACAAGACCCGTGTATATGCTGTCTATAAGAAACCCACTTCAGACCTAGGGACACATACAGACTGAAAGTGAGGGGATGGAAAAAGATATCCCATGCAAATGGAAATCAAAAGAAAGCTGGAGTAGCAATACTCATATCAGATAAAATAGACTTTAAAATAAAGAATGTTACAAGAGACAGGGAAGGACACTACATAATGATCAAGGGATCAATCCAAGAAGAAGATATAACAATTATAAATATATATGCACCCAACATAGGAACACCTCAATACATAAGGCAAATGCTAACAGCTATAAAAGGAAAAAACAATAGTCACACAATAATAGTGGGGGACTTGAACACCTCACACCAATGGACAGATCATCCACACAGAAAATTAATAAGGAAAAACAAGCTTTTAATGACACAATAAGTCAGATAGATTTAATTGCTATTTATAGGACATTCCATCCAAAAGCAGCATACTACACCTTCTTCTCAAGTGCACACAGAACATTCTCCAGGAAAGATCATATCTTGGGTCACAAATCAAGATTCGATAAATTTAAGAAAATTGAAATCATATCAAGCATCTTTTTCCAACCACAGTGCTATGAGATTAGAAATAAATTACAGGGAAAAAAACATAAAAAACACAAACACCTGGAGGCTAAACAATACATTACTAAATAATCAAGAGATCACTGAAGAAGTCAAAGAGGAAATTAGAAAATACCTAGAGACAAATGACATTGAAAACACGATGATCCAAAACCTGTGGTATGCAGCAAAAGCAGTTCTAAGAGGGAAATATATAGCAATACAATCCTACCTCAAGAAACAAGAAAAATCTCAAATAAACAATCTAACCATACACCTGAAGGAACTAGAGAAAGAAGAACAAACAAAACTCAAAGTTAGTAGAAGGAAAGAAATCATAAAGATCAGAGCAGAAATAACTGAAATAGAAATAAAGAACACAATGGCAAAGATCAATAAAACTAAAAGCTGTTTCTTTGAGAAGATAAACAAAATTCATAAACCTTTAGCCAGACTCATCAAGAAAAAGAGGGAGAGGACTCAAATCAATAAAATTATAAATGAAAAAGGAGAAGTTACAATGGATACCACAGAAATACAAAGCATCCTAAGAGACTACTGCAAGCAACTCCGTGTCAATAAAATGGACAACCTGGAAGAAATGGACAAATTCTTAGAAGGATATAATCTTCCGAGACTAAACCAGGAAGAAATAGAAAATACGAAAAGACCAATCACAAGTAATGAAATCGAAACTGTGATTAAAAATCTCCCAGCAAACAAAAGCCCAGGACCAGATGGCTTCACAGGTGAATTCTATCAAACATTTAGAGAAGAACTAACACCCATCCTTCTCAAGCTCTTCCAAAAAATTGCAGAGGAAGGAACACTCCCAAACTCATTCTATGAGGCCACCATCATCCTGATACCAAAACTAGACAAAGATACTACAAAAAAAGAAAATTACAGACCAATATCACTGACAAATATAGATGCAAAAACCCTCAACAAAATACTAGCAAACAGAAGCCAACAACACATTAAAAGGATCATATACTATGATCAAGTGTGATTTATCCCAGGGATGCAAGGATTCTTCAATATACGCAAATCAATCAATGTGATACACCATATTAAAAAACTGAAGAGTAAAAACCATATGATCATCTCAGTAGATGCAGAAAAATCTTTTGACAAAATTCAACACCTATTTATGATAAAAAAGACTAGAGTAAAAACCATATGATCATCTCAATAGATGCAGGAAAAGCTTCTGACAAAATTCAACACCCATTTATGATAAGAACTCTCCAGAAAAGTGGGCATAGAGGGAACCTACCTCAACATAATAAAGGCCATATACAACAAATACTCAGCAAACATCGTTCTCAGTGGTGAAGAACTGAAAGTTCCTCTAAGATCAGGAACAAGACAAGGATGTCCACTCTCACCACTATTATTCAACATAGTTTTGGAAGTCCTAGCCATGGCAATCAGAGAAAAAAAAGAAATAAAAGGAATACACATTGGAAAAGAAGGAGTAAAACTGTCACTGTTTGCATATGACATGATGTTATACATAGAAAATCCTAAAGATGCCACCAGAAAACTACTAGAACTAAACAATGAATTTGGTAAAGTTGCAGAATACAAAATTAATGCAGAGAAATCTCTTCCATTCATATGCACTAACAACAAAAGATCAGAAAGAGAAATTAAGGGAACAGTCCCATTCACCATTGCAACAAAAAGAATAAAATACCTAGGAATAAACCTACCTAAAGAGGTAAAAAGACCTGTGCTCAGAAAAATATAAGACACTGATGAAATAAATCAAAGATGACATAAACAGATGGAGAGATATACCATGTTCTTGGAGTGGAAGAATCAGTATTGTGAATATGACTATACTACCCAAAGCAATCTACAGATTCAGTGCAAACTCTATCAAATTACCATTGGCATTTTTTACAGAACTAGAACAAAAAAAATCTCACAATTTATATGGAGACACAAGAGACCCCAAATAGCAAAGCAATCTTGAGGGAAAAAAATGGTGCTGGAGGAATCAGACTCCCTGACTTCAGACTATACTACAAAGCTACAGTAATCAAGACAATATGGTGCTGGCACAAAAACAGAAATAGAGATCAATGGAACAGGATAGAAATCCCAGAGATAAACCCATGTACCTGTGGTCAGCTAGTCTGTGACAAAGGAGGCAAGGATATTCAATGGAGAAAAGACAGTCTCTTCAATAAGTGGTGCTGGGAAAACTGGGTAGCTACAGGTAAAAGAATGAAATTAGAACACTCCCTAACACCATACACGAAAATAAACTCAACATGGATTAGAGAGCTAAATGTAAGACCGGACACTATAAAACTCTTAGAGGAAAACATAGGCAGAACACTCTTTGACATAAATCAACAGCAAGGTCTTTTCTGACCCACCTCCTAGAGTAATGGAAATAAAAACAAAACTAAACAAAAGAAAAATAAACAAATGTGACGTAATGAAACTTAAAAGCTTCAGCACAGCAAAGGAAACCATAAACAAGACGAAAAGACAAGCCTCAGAATGGGAGAAAATATTTGCCAACGAATCAACGGACAAAGGATTAATCTCCAAAATATATAAACAGCTCATGCAGCTCAATATTAAAGAAACAAACAACCCAATCCAAAAATGAGCAGAAGACCTAAATAGACATTTCTCCAAAGAAGACATACAGATGGCCAAGAGGCACATGAAAAGCTGCTCAACATCACTAATTATTAGAGAAATGCAAATCAGAACTACAATGAGGTATCACCTCACACTGGTTAGAATGGGCATCATCAGAAAATCTGCAAACAACAAATGCTGGAGAGGATGTGGTGAAAAGGGAACCTCCTGCACTGTTGGTGGGAATGTACATTGATACAGCCAGTATGGAGAACAGTATGGAGGTTCCTTAAAAAACTAAAAATAGAACTACCTTACAACCCAGCAATCCCACTACTGGGCATATACCCAGAGAAGACCATAATTCAAAAAGACCCATGCACCCCAGTGTTCATCACGGCACAATTTACAACAGCCAGGACATGGAACCAACCTAAATGCCCATCGACAGATGAATGGATAAAGAAGATGTGGCACGTATATGCAATGGAATATTGCTCAGCCATAAAAAGGAATGAAATTGGGTCATTTGTAGAGATGTGGGTGGACCTAGAGACTGTCATACAGAGTGAAGTAAGTCAGGAAGAGAAAAACAAATATCGTATATTAATGCATATATGTGGAATCTAGAAAAATGGTATCGATGATCTTATTTACAAAGCAGAAATAGAGACACACCGACTTAGAGAACAAATGTATGGGCACCAAGGGGGGAAAGCTGGTGGCGGGGGGTGGTGGTGGTGTGATGAATTGTGAGATGGGATTGACATGTATACACTAATATGTATAAAATAGGTAACTAATAAGAACCTGCTGTATAAAAAAAATAAATAAAACAAAATTCCAAAAAAAAAAAATTACCTATAGTTTGGGAGGCCTCAACCACCCAGCACAGGAAGTGGCACATATTAGGACACTTTCATTCATCCCCAGGAAAAACTATAAGCAGGGGATCACTAAATGATACCTCTTCTTATTATCATTTGCAATAGGGAGACTGAAAGTAGGTAATGAGTCACTGTGGGTTCTGTCCCCAGTGATGTACCTGGACCTGGGTAAAGGCTGGTGAATGATACAAGATACTGATGTCCCACTGTCATCGGAAAGGCTAAGTCAGTGGAACAGATTCCCTCATAGTCGTACAGTAGTGAAAAGTCACATGCTGTGGTCATATAATAAACCCAGGGAGAACTGACTAAGGGAAAACCTATGCAGTTATGCACTACTGAATTGTGAAATTTGCCTCCCATTCATGCAGTTCCTGGAAAATGAGAACTTAACAAGACCCCAAAACCACAAAACCAAAAACACTTTATGTTCAGTCAGCAAACTGGAGATTAGTCATTATGTAGAAGAGTTTGTTGTCACAACAGACGGGAGGAGAGAAGGGGTAGCTATCTGTCCTCAGGCCCCAGGAGGAAAGATTGATTTGTAGGAGTTCCAAACCTGAGAGGCAACCTGGGAGCATGGACTGGGGGAGAAAAAGGGGAGAAAAATGTATGAAGGTCTGGCTTTCATAGATCAGTGCTGGACTTCCTCAGAAAACTTCCGGTATAAAGTTTCATTTAGCTAAGAAATACCACAGAAATAGTCCCTTTTCTTTCACAGAATGCTGGCACATGCATTTTAGGCCAAGATCAAGAAATCATAAAATTTACAGAGGAAGAGCTCTTCATTTCCAGGATGTGTGATTACTTCGAGTGAAATTTGGGATGTGTAAAAATTGTCTCCAGTTCCGGGAATTGCCTGCCTTGTATTAATGATTGATTTTATAACCAAATCAGGGGCTCTTCTTACAAAATAGGGGGAAAACAGGATAAGCCATGGCCACCAGGCACTCTCAAGAATAGATGGCTCAACCACTAGCCAGCCAAGTGTTCGCATAATAGGCCAGAGCCTGCTGGAGGCCTCTTCAGTTTGCACGGCGTCCAGATAGTTGTGCAGAGGTTCCGCCCCAGAAGCTAGGTGCCCCTTCACTTGCCCCTGTATCACTTTCCTCTGTGTGTGCTTCTGTTTCTTAGGAAGGAACCTCAAAATTTGCAAACCTGGACAGCAGCGTGAAGGAAAACCAGAAGCGCACTCAGAGGCGGCTTCAGCTCCAGAAGGACATGGTATGTAAGGCCCTGGGTCTCCGTGAGGGCCCACCAGAGAGCGGCCCTATGTAGGGGGCTGGCCTCCTGCATGACCCTGGACCCTTTAGTCTGCAGGGTGCCCCTGCCCTCAAAGAAGTTCTCCCATTCTTTACCTCATCTGTTCTCAGCAGCCCTGGGAGGTCTGAAGCTATTTTCACTCCCACTGGACCCAGCAGGAAATAAACACTGAAAGTCACAAATCACATTGTTTTCTGGAACATTTTTATTTTCTGGAAGTGAGGGAAAGTCTGCGGCAGATAGACTTCTGTCCCTTTTGCTGTCTTCTTTATCCACTCCTGCACTTAGGAGCTACCGCGACCTTGGCCTTGAGACCCCTGGGCTTCACTTCCCCGACGGGAATGCGTACTGGAGCCAGCTTGGAACACACGGTGGCCCAGGACCTGGGTGCCGGGGAGAGAGAGAGTGTCAGCTCCCAGGAGGACTTGGTCCTTGTACTCGGAGATCTTTTCATTTGTTCCAAATCCTCTAGTCATTTTCTGGCTCTCGTCACTAACCCCAAGTACTAGCCAAATCTTTCTAGTTTTTCAGTACTCAAAGGAACGTGATACCTCCCTCTTTAAGACTGAAAGGTAGTTCTTGACATCAGTGGCTTTATTTTTAACACTCTCCTAACTTTTAGCATAGAAGGGGAAAACCAGAGAGAGGAGGCTGGAGGCTGGCAAACTCAAAATACTCTCATCCTTGCTTTGAGAAGATTTTCTCCTTCTTTGGAAAGCTGGGCATGAACCAGAAATGTTGGTTTTGAGGGATGGGAGTCTTCTGTAACATAAAGCCTGTGCAGCATTCACAGCACTTCAGACTTTTTTGGTGGTTCAAAGACAAGTTAAAAATAGCCGTTAAAAAAAGAGAGATTATTTTAGTTCAGGATGAGACCTTGTACACATGATAGGGAAGGACATACTGCAGCTGACATAGAGTTCCTGAAGGACAAAACCCTGCCTGGAGTGAACCTCAAGAAGCAGCTCTGGCTGAGGAAACAGCCAGCTGCACACACATCAGGCAGCCTTGTTCTGCCCTGGTGGAGACTTCTGTTTTCTTGCCAGGATTTCCATAAATGCCTTCATGGACTGTAGGATAAGGTGTCCATGGAAGCCCCTTTTTATTTTCTCTTCAGAATGGTTAGTGCCTCTGTGGCCTTATGGAGAATAGGGATGATTTCCAAGGAAATTTGGTGAAATTAATATAGTATGTATATATATATACCTGCAGTGGAAGTGCTTCGACCATTATTTCTGAGGGAAATTTCTTTTTATTTTTTATTTTTTTTTTTATTTTTTTTTTTTTTTTTTTTGCTATACGCGGGCCTCTCACTGTTGTGGC
>NC_041217.1:27275847-27294051 GCF_002837175.3 Physeter macrocephalus
GGCGGACTCTCAACCACTGCGCCACCAGGGAAGCCCGGAAATTTCTTTTTAAATAAACTTTTTTATTTTAGAATTTAGAGAAGAGTTCCAGATAATACGTAGAGCTTCTGTGAATGCCTCCCCCATCCCCCCGCCACCTCCCCACCCGTGGACATTTTCTGCAACCGTGGCATATCTGTCAATACTAAGTCAATACTAACTGAAACCCAGACTTGACTTGGATTTCACCAGTTTTCCATGAACATTCTTGTTCTGTTCCAGGATCCAACCCAGGGCACCCCACTGCACTTAGTTGCCACCCTAGTACCCTCTGCTGTGTCACAGTTTCTGAGTCTTTCCTTGTTTGTCATTACCTGACAATCTTCAGGAAGACGGTTCTAGTATCCTTAGAATGTCCCACAACCAGGGGGTGTCTGTTGTTTTTCTAGTGATTAGACTGAGGTCACGGGTTTGGGGAAGAATATCACAGATGTGAAGTGTCTTCTCATCGTATCAAGGAGTGAATGACATCAGCATGACCTCTGTTGTCACTGGTGATATTAGCCTTCATCACTTGGTTAAGGTAGAGTTTGGCAGGTTTTCTACTTTAAAGGGACTGTTTTTCCCTTTCCCTCCTGTATTCTTCAGAACCGAGTCACCAAGCCACTTTACTAGTGACACCCCGTCCTCCTGCAGTCACACTTCTCCAGCGGGCAGCAGCCCAGTCCTCTGCCAATGGCGAGGCCATCCCTCCCAGGGCCATTCTGAACCACCGGGAGTGTCCACATGCTGTGAAAGAGAACAGAGGTCCCTCCGACCTGAGCCTAAGCAATGTGTGAACCCCACTGTGAACACGCTTGAACCATCTCCTGGCTTTGGGGCTTGGTTTTCATGACTTTGAAAGTTACCTTGGTGATCGAGTTCCTGACCTATTTGTGTAGGGATTTTTAAAAATCTCATTCATGTAGGTTAGCACTAGTGGCCTCAAATTAGGCCTTGAATGGTCCTTAATTATTCTCCAAATGCTGTCGAGGATCACCCAGCCATTCGAAGACTGCTGCTTCCATCTGCAAATGGGCACGCTGCTGACTCTAGCGGGCCACAGGTCCATTTGGTCCAGGGTGGAGGTTATTGAGACCCTGAACTGTCAATAGCAGCGAAGACGGTTTTACTGTGCTTGTTCTTCAGGGTGTGATGCAGGGAACTGTGCCCTACCTGGGCACCTTCCTGACTGACCTGACCATGCTTGACACTGCCCTTCAGGACTACATCGAGGTGAGTTCCAGGCTGATGGTGCAGGTGGATCGGCAGCCTTCTCGTTGGTTACCCAAGAGAGAAATACACCTTTGTTTGTGCCCACGGAGGGCTTTTTATGAACGTGGCATTGTGCTAGAGGCTGTGAGGAATACGAAGATGAGTGACACCAGCAGTGGCTCACGGTCCAGTGGAAGGTATATATCAAAGCAGGCAGTGATGGACAGAAATAGTAAGAATCCAAACAGAAATGCAAAGAGAGAAGAGGACAGGCCACGATCAATTCCCTGTGAGGGGAGGTCATGGCAGATCCTTAGGAAGGAGTGGGTTTGAGCAAAGACCGAGGTGCTGGGTGGGACTTTGGCAGGTGGAGCTCAGGGGACATTGTACCCTCACATTCTACCTGCTGGGGTAGGGAGTCAGTCAAGCTCGTGGATTTTTAAGTATCGCTTTATCGTTTCAGATTATTACCTTCTCTCTCTCGCTCAGAATGGGGAAAGGAGAGAAACACGCTGCTTGTTAGTAACAGTAATACAGTAGAATATCACATGGAGAAGAGATTGGATATTTGAAATGAAATTTAAGGATTTCCTGTATATTTAAGTGTATCTCGCCTTCCTGGTTATCACATGCAGTCAGTCAGTCTGCTTTTACTCTATCATAATTAGGAGGAGTAGCAGTTATCTTGCAAATTCCCACCTCCAAGGTCGTGGTAAATGTTGTGGACATGCTCCCTGAGAGAGAGAGATGATCCGCGTCTCTTCACATCCTCTGCCTCGGCTTATCTCAGGAAACACTCATCAGTGTTGGGGAATTTGGGGGGAATGACCAATGATTTGGAAGTTAAATTCAGCCTACTGAGAATAGGAGCTGGGAGGGTGGAGAATTGAAACTTAACTTCGGTGATGATGTTGTGCAGAAGTTTGATAAACTTCTTTTGATAAAACATTGACAATTTGGTTTCTAGTATGAGTCAATGACCATCTGTTTGCTTTGGGTAAAGAAAAAAAAAGTGTAACAGAACATTCACTCAAGCTTTTGTCTTTACTGTCTCTGCAAATGTATTTAGATTCTGTGTTGTAAATCCTTTATCATTACTGTTTTAGTTGGTTTCAGACATCTTAAGAGAAGGCTGTCTGCCAATCCTGTCCTATTATAATTAAAAGAACGTTTTTCTTTAAGTGAATGATGCTTCTTTTCCTCCATTGTAGCCATAATTACAGTGTCATGAATAATTGTGACTTTATTATCCCTTTGAGCTATTTTAACAAAAGCCTAGAACAAATAAGTCTGAGTTTCAAAGTAGCTTGGTTTGTCATTCATTTTAAAAAATTTCTTTCAGGGTGGGCTGATAAACTTTGAGAAGAGGAGAAGGGTAAGTAGGGGTCTTGGCTGTGGTTTTCCATTTTATTTTCCATTTTACTTCATCTGGGCATGAAAAAAATTAGAGGAGTGGAGACTTACATTTTTTGCAGAGGCAGAAAAAAATTAGCATTTATTGAAAATTTATCAGAGGTCATTGTCCTTGGCATGTTGTTATGTGGTATTGCCCAGGAGCCCTGTGGGGTAGGTTTTATCATCCTCAATTCAAGGGTGAGGAAACCAGGACGCAGAGAGATGAAGTAACTTGACCAGAGTCACCGGGTAGCACAGCCAGGGTTCAAATGCTGTCCTGTCTCTCCTGAGCCCGCATTTCTTCCTTTACCCCCTCATCATCTCCTTCTTTACAATCAGCTTCAGCAGTAACAGGTCCATTCTATTAAGGAGAAAGGGTTTCGGGCTTCCCTGGTGGCGCAGTGGTTGCGCGTCCGCCTGCCGATGCAGGGGAACCGGGTTCGCGCCCCGGTGTGGGAGGATCCCACGTGCCGCGGAGCGGCTGGGCCCGTGAGCCACGGCCGCTGGGCCTGCGCGTCCGGAGCCTGTGCTCCGCGACGGGAGAGGCCACAACAGAGGGAGGCCCGCGTACCACAAAAAAAAAAAAAAAAAGGAGAAAGGGTTTCATAAGAGTATATGTTATGGAAGGGTTAATAAAGATGGTTAACTCCTGTAGGCCTATTGAAGAGAGGAAAGGAAACGGTCTTCATTGTTACATGTGGATAATGATTCTTTTCCTTTCCTGTCAGCATAGGAAGGGGTGTGCAACATCAATTTGAAATTTTTCTGTGGAGAGTAGAAGAGTTCCACACTGCATGAAAAAAGATAAACCAGAGCTTTGAAAATTCGCTATGGGTTTAGTGTTTTTTGTTTTGTTTTGTTTGCGGTACGCGGGCCTCTCACTGCCGTGGCCTCTCCCGTTGCGGAGCACAGGCTCCGGACGCGCAGGCTCAGCGGCCACGGCTCACGGGCCCAGCCGCTCCGCGGCACGTGGGATCTTCCCGGACCGGGGCACGAACCCGCGTCCCCTGCATCGGCAGGCGGACTCTCAACCGCTGCGCCACCAGGGAAGCCCGGGTTTAGTGTTTTTTAAAATGGTGTATTTAAACAATTCCAAGGAATATGAGTGAGCAAAATAATAACTTCACCCCATAGTAACTCTCATTGTTCTTTAGTTATTCATTCATTCTTTCATCCCACAAACGTTGACTGCAGACCTTACAGGGGTCAGGCAGTGTGATAGGTTTAGGGATTGCAGCAGACAAAGCCCAGAGCTCCCCGCCCTCATAAAGTTCACAGTCAAGGAGGAAGGTAGACAAACAGGCAGTTACAGTGCAGCCTGATAAGGGCTTGTGAGTAGAAGTAGCAGGTATTATAGGGGCACATGGCGGGGGGCATCGAGCCCCAACTTGTGGGGCCAGAGAGACTTCCAGGAGGAGATGACATGGCAGTTAAGACCAAAGTTTTAGGAGCTGACCAGGCTGAGCGCATAAGTAACAAGATATACTACCCTAGACGAATGTAAGCCTTCTGTCCCTGGTAGCGTCTGATGATAAATGTTCCTTGGATACTGAGACCAAGGGTGGAGGTCACTGGATGGGAAGTTGACACCTACAGAATCTGCCAGTTGTTGAGCTGCTTCTGTCCCGTAACATTAAAACAAATTCAGTTATTGCCTCCACAGTTACCCATCTCTGTCCTTTCACTTCAAAATAACCCTGGATGGTAATCTCTTTCCTTTTAAGACTAGCATGTTAAACTTTTGGAAAGTTTGAGTGTAAAACCTAAAGCTAAAGCTTATATCCATTGACTTTAAAAAAATCTTTATTGAAACATCTAAAGAAGTATAAATAATTTTGGACATAATTATACACTTGCTTCTCTTGTGAGCTTTAAAAGACTGAGTTAAATGATTTACTGGAGTAGTAAAAGCCCAAGGATTCAGGAAATCTAAACATTCAAGTTTATGAGGCCCTAGACTGTTTAAATATCCAACCCTACCAACACTTACTTATTGAGGGGTAAGGGTTGAAGAAGATGAGGGGGGGAACTTGTGAGCTTCCTGACTTAGAGTAATTATTTTCCTTATCTTTTAGGAAGTAGAATTTTTAAATACATTTTAGAAGGACTCAGGCTTAAAAAATAACTTTTCTGTCTCAAGAATGGAGATGGAAAAGAGAAAAAGGAAGTCACTATGACTTTAGGTAGTACCTAGTTTGGGTCACTTTGGTAGCTCGTTTTATTCACATAAATTGCTTTTTTCAAGGAGAAAGAAGGATTGACCACTAAAGCATGCAAAGACATCAGTGAGTCAGAGTTACAAGCAGTACTTTAGAATCCTCCTAGATGAATTTGTCCATCATTTATCCTACTGTGGTGTGTTTTCATGTTGAAAAGATGTATATTTGGTTGGCCTTTTAATTCACTCTTTCTCTTTGGTGCTCTGTCTGCTTTAGGAATTTGAAGTGATTGCCCAAATCAAGCTCTTACAGTCTGCCTGCAACAGCTATTGTATGACCCCAGACCCAAAGTTCATCCAGTGGTTCCAGAGGCAGCAGCTCCTAACAGAGGAGGAGAGGTAGGCGGACACATTGCCCATCAGGGTGGAGCTGTGGTGTTGGCCAGAGGAATACTGCATCTGGTTCCTCATTTGGCCGTTTATTCAACAACTATTTAGCAAGCAGCTCCAAGGTTCCATATCCTCGGTTTTCAAAGGTTAATTGTATAGCAGGAAAAATTGAACTGATGGCATCAGAAAATGTGCTTTCAGATTCTTGCTCTACCATTTATTTATCTTTGTCACCTTGAACAAGTCACTTATTCTTCCTGATCTTCAGGATGCTTATCTATAAAATGTTTCTTTGAGCAGATTAAATGTAATCATTTTTGAGACAGCATCGTTACCATGTTTGTCACTGTTAGTAATTGGTACTAGCTTCGAGGGAGCTTTCCAGTGGGGAGGAGAGACAGACTCATGAAGAATTGAAATACAATGGGTCATCAAAGTGCTGCAGGACCCATAGGCAGGAACAGTTCACTTGGCCAAGGAAGGTGGGAAAAAAGGGAAGATAACATGAAGGCATTAACATTTGGGCTGGGCTGTGAAAGAAAGAAAAGATTTCACCAGGGGAACTGGAGAAGAACTTTCCAGACAGAGAGAAGAACGTGAGCAAAGGCCTGGTGGCCTGACAAGCTTAGCATTTGGAAGATTAATTGAACTCTGGTTGGTTCACAAGGGACGGGTGTCAAAATAGAGGTTGACGAGCATGGAAAGGTACATTAAGTCCAGTGCCTTGAATGTTGGCCCAGCAGGGAGGGGTGTGTAGCCCTTACCCTGTAGTTCAGAGGATTAGAGTTCACAGGCCATATCCCGCCTACCTCCTGTTTTTACATTTTTAAATGGTTGAAAAAGAAACAAAAGAAGAGGAATGTTGTGACGTGAGGCAATTTGAAATTAAAATTTTAATATCCATTAATAAAGTTGTACTGGAACACAACCCATTCATTTCCCTCTGATTTATGGCTGCTTTCGTGCTTTAAAGACAGAATTGAGTAGTTGCAACAGTGACTCGCCCTGTACAGAAAATATTTGCTGACTTTTGCTGTAGACTAGGGGATTTCCTTGAAAGTTTATCATCAGGGAGGGTGAAGTTGACAGCAAAATAAGTATTTTGCCAATGAGGAAATTGAGGTTTAGAGAAGTGTTATAACTAGTCAGTGATAGAGTTTGGAATCAAACTCAGGTCTGCCTGACTCTAAGCCTAAGCTCTGAAGGTGGTTACACAATGTTGGACAGGTTATGTAAACTCTGGAAGCCTGTTTCCTCATTTGAAAGACAGATGATTTCTGAGGTCCTTTTTTTTTTTTTTTTTTTTTTTTTTTTTTTTTTTTTTTTGGTGGTATGCGGGCCTTCCTCTGTTGTGGCCTCACCCATTGCGGAGCACAGGCTCCGGACGCGCAGGCTCAGCGGCCATGGCTCACGGGCCCAGCCGCTCCGCGGCATGTGGGATCCTCCCGGACCGGGGCGCGAACCCGGTTCCCCTGCATCGGCAGGCGGACGCGCAACCACTGCGCCACCAGGGAAGCCCCGTCTGAGGTCCTTTTAAATCTCAGAATGGGTTGGTCCTGTTACATTAAAACCTTTGATTCAAGAAAAAAAAAACAACCTTTAATTCAGAGTACTCATCAGTTAATGAGACTTTTTTCTTTGGCATGTAGAGAACAAAACAGTTACTGTCTCTGTTTACATTTTCTGATCTGATGATCGGTGTGTATGAACTTCCTCGCTCTGTGGATATCCTTCTCACGTATGGAACATACACACCATGGCTGGTGGTTTGGATCAGAAAGTTCAGGCTCAGAATATCAGCTATGGAATTGACTTTTTAATGATTAAAGGAATCTTGTTAAACATATCCCATTTTTTTCTTGCTGTTTATAAAACCCCTACGGCTTAAGTTAATATCTGAATAATTCCCATCTCAATGAATACTTCTGCTTGACCAACTACCTGGATACATCTTTAGGTTTAAAAAAAGGACATGTAATAAGCAACTTACCAAGCTAATATTCACCACTTAACCTTCCTCACCTACCGAGAATCAAGTACATCTCCTAGCTAGAGCTACAAGCTTTGATAAAAGACATTTCAAGGCAGATATAAATTCTTCTTGTGCCTGTGGAAGTTATATCTGCCTGGCATATAGATGTCTGAATCTGGAGCATTTTAAATTTAGGAGGTTTTGGCAATTAGAAATCATATTTATATATTTTTATCAATAATATATCTGCCTATGTCTATTTACTGAAGATTAGATCATTTACAAATGTCTCTTCTTTCATTTCCCTTAGATAAACAGTAAGTTGAGCATGTGCATGGGCGCGCGGACACACGCACGCGCACGCACACGCACGCACACGCGCGCGCACACACACACGCACGCACACGCACGCGCGCACACACACACACACACACACACACACAGTAATGGGAGGGAGGTGGGAGAGAAGAAATGATTCTTCCCCTGGCCCAGCAGTAGGTTGAGAACAATCAGGAGAACAGAAAGGAGTCAGCTTTTGATGCTGCCAGAGCAGGCAAATTCATGTGTTTGAGGCATGCAAAACTAAACAGCCTCAATCTGTACACCAGTAGGGGTTTGAGGAGGGATATGTCAATTTGTAAAATCTGGTCATTAAGTCAGTACCCTCTGACGTTTGCCATAGAACAACATGGTACATATCTTTACTTTGAATAATCAGAGCCTACCTCTAAAAGGAAGTCAGTAAATCATGTGGATTTAAATCTGTTCACCTCCCAAGCTCTGCCCTCACGAGCTCCCCTGTCTCCCCCAGCTACGCCCTCTCCTGTGAGATCGAAGCGGCTGCCGATGCCAGTGCCACCTCTCCCAAGCCTCGGAAGAGCATGGTGAAGAGGCTCAGCCTGTGAGTGCCACCCTGGGGTCCTGGGGCCCCAAGGGGGTCCCGTCTGAGTCGGAACAAAGTTCCCCTGAGCCAATTCACTCACTTGTTAAATAGTTTATCTTTCTGTCCTGAATTCAGTAGGTTTTCTAAATCCACTCATTCTTCCCCAGTGTTCCCTCTGGTCTGAACCACCATCGTCTCCTGCCTGGAGCATTCCAGCAACGTCCTTACTGGCTTCCGGCCCCATCCTTGCTCCAGCAATCTGTTCTCCACCCAGTAGTCTGGTCATGTGTTAAAATGTACACCAGATTACATCGCTTCCTTGCTTTACAACTTCTGATGGTCTTATTTTAAGGTAGTCCCGAGCTCCTTATCCTGTTTCACTAGGTCCAGCGTGATCTTCCCCTACCCTTCTTACCACCTTCCTCTTGTCCGACCCGCCCCCTTGTTCACCAGGATCCAGGCTCACCTGTCTCCCAGCCATCCTTCAACCACACCAGGCTCGTTCCGCGCTAGATGCACCAGGTGTTTGCACTAGATGTCCCTGTGGCCTGGCGTGTGCTCTCTCTGGGGCTCGCTCCTTCAGATGTCGGCAAAACCATTACCCCCTGAGAGAGCATCCTGTCTAATGTTGCCGTCTGCCCAGTCAGCCCCAATCATACCGGCTGTCGCCTTCATTGGAATGTCAGCCACCTGAGAGCAGGAACCTTGTGCATCGTACTCATGGCTGTCTGCCCAGCTCAGTGCCAGGCGTAGCTAACTTCGTAACACCTTGTCTCCCTTTGAGTACAATCCAAAGTCTTTACAGTGGCCCTCAAGACCCTTCAAGACCTGCAGTACCAACCGAGCCCCATCTGCCCGTTCCATCCCCGTCTGTCCTCTCGCCTTTCCCTCTCACTCTACTCCGTGCATTCCGGCCCCCCAGGCCACCCTGAGCACACAAGTCACACTCATTTTTATTTGCTGTTTCTTCTGCTTAGAACACTGTTCCCCAGATAGCCAAATGGCTCACTCCCTCACTTCTGCCAGGTCTTTGCCACCTTCTCATGAGCCTTCCCTTATTTAATACTACAGCCTGTCCACGTTACTACCCTTGGCACACTCTCTCACCCTCAGCTGCTTTGGATTTCTCCATTGTGTCTACCTCTGGCTGATGTGCTCTGTGTTGTATGTGTCTGTTTATTATCTAGAATGCAAACTCTATGAAGATAGGCATTTATGTCTGTGTTTTATTCATTGCTAACCCCGGAACCTAGACTGGTGCCCGACACATAGACGATTAAAAGATATTTATTGAATGAATAAATTGAGCCATGTGCCAACACTGTTCTGAGAAAACAGTACATGTATTTCTCATCCAATCCACAAAATAACCTGGTAGGTCCTGCTATTATACCAACTTTATAAACCAGGAAAGTAAGGCACAGACAAGGTAAGTAGTATGCTAGTTATTGTAGGATCTGGGCTCAAATCCAAGATTTGGCTCTAGAGCCAAGGTTATAACTCTTTTACCATCTTCCTAGTGGAGAAATACTTTCTGAAGGAAGAGGGGAAGGAAAGATGGAATGGGAAGTAAGAAATGGAGGAGGGGAGAAGATGAGGGAGGGAAGAAAGAAAAGAAGGAGAGAAAGGGTGAGGAGGAAGGAAGGAAAGGAAGACTGCTGTCAGTTTAATTAGACCCTGTGCCTGGAAGCGAAGCGGCCACTGCATGCTCATTTTTATATAACTGCTTTCCTGCGACTCCGAGTATCTGTATTTACTGTGCTGGGTGCTCTAGCAGCTCGGGGTCCTCTCCCAGCACCCACTCTGGCAGCGTGCAGCCTTTGTGAGGATATTCATGTGAAATCCAGGAGAGGCAGTACTGTCAGGGTACAGAGTCCTGCACAAAGTGTGGTGGACCCTCCATACATCTCTCTCGATAGTGAAATCTTGCCGATATGCTTGAGTTTAACCCTTGGTATCTGCAGTTGAGTTTGAACATTTATTATGAGTAGCACAGGTCACATGTCCCCCATCTTATTCCTTGTACATATAAAGGTGTTTGTATAACATTCATTTTCAAAAAATTTTATGATCTTAGCATTTTTTACAAGTGTCGAAAATGTATTTTTTCCTCTGCCCACATTTAATCACCCATCATCCAAGGAGATTGGAGAGAATTTTGGAGCCTTAGGGGAAGAGGTGCCTCATTTGAAGGTCGGAGATGCTTAATGTTGCGCTTAGAATTAATCTTTACAAAGCAGAATGACCTCATGGAATTGTACCAATGGAAAAACCTTTAGTCTTTGAACAATTTAGTTCTAAGTTAGAGACGCTCAGTTAACGGGCTAAGGGCCACTAATTCACAGCCTTCAAAGGTCTACCTTGTAATTCGTGGAGAAGTAAGGCAGTCGCATTATTTTCTCCTCTGTGAATTGGGGTCAGTTTAGCTTTTTTTTCCCAAAGCCCCAGTAGTGCTTGGAGGTCCAAGAAAGGAAGTGACATGGAAAATGGGGCAAGAGATGGTGGGGTGGCGATGAGACAGAACAAAGATATGCTTTAGGTCTTGCAATTTGAGCTTGTAATTCCCAAAATGATTTAATAAAAAAAAATCAAGCCCATCTTCATTGTTTCTATTATTTTATATAGCCAGTGCTTGTTTGGGTTTGGGCCTGTTTGCTAGTTTCTTTACGTTGCCATTCCTTCTTGCATCTTACAACTTCCTTCCTTGCTGTCTGTTAATGGTAAACAGTCATTGTCTGAGAAAGTCTTTATTTTGCCCTCACTCTTGGAATTATATTAGACGGGTATAGAGTTCGAGGATTACTGTTATTTTCACTCAGCACTTTGAAGATATTATTCCATGTCTTCTGACTTCTGTTGTTGCTTTTGAGATGTCTGATGTCTGTTGGATTCTGTTCCTTTGCATTATGCTCCCTGCCCTGTTGCTTTTAAGAACTTCTTTTGTCTTTGATATACCACTGTGCAGGTTAAGTGGGGATTTAGTCTTCCTTTTCTTATTCAAGATGTGGTTCCTGGATCTGAGGATTCATGTGATTCATTAGTTCTGGAATCTCCTCAGCCACTGTCTCTTCAGATGTGGTCCCTTTTCCATTCTCTCATTTGTCTTCTTTTGGAATTCTCCCTACATACATGCAGGCATTTCTTATTCCATTCTCTGTGTCTTTTAACCTCTCTTATTATTCATGTCTTTATATTTTGATGCTGATCTCTGAGGATTTTCTTCAGACCTATCACCTAGTTCACAATTTTTCTCCTCCACATTTATTTATCCTTCCACTGAGTTTTTAAATTTAAGTCACTACCTTTT
Source organism: Physeter macrocephalus (assembly GCF_002837175.3). Classification (NCBI taxonomy): domain Eukaryota; kingdom Metazoa; phylum Chordata; class Mammalia; order Artiodactyla; family Physeteridae; genus Physeter; species Physeter macrocephalus. The sequence goes on from NC_041217.1 coordinate 27,287,186, forward strand.
TCACTCTAGAAGTGAAATTGTTTTTGCAAATTATCTTCCTGTCCTCTTGTCAGAGTGTCTTGCTCTTAACTCCCATTTTCAGTTTCTTCTTGTATGTCTTTAATGTTTTTCAACATACTTGTTTTATAGCTTGGCTCATGGTAGATACCCAAATATTTGTTGAATGAATGAATGAATAAATTATTACTTTTTTTCTGACAGTTCTTGTAATCTAAAGTTCTCAGGAGCCTAGATTTGCTGTTTTGTTATGCTGGTTGACTCTCTCTTTGGGTGGGTTATTTCCTTGTGTGTATTTTGTAACTCTGTATTGTGAGCTCATCTTTATCAGGGAATTCTCTGCAGCCTGTGTTGAAGGTGTACTCCTCCAGGAAGTTTGTTGTTGTTGCTGTTGTTTTTTAAATGCTAGTTTCTTCAGAAGGATCACTGGCCCGAGAGTTCCTAGTTCCCAGATCAGCTAAGTAATAGCAGATCTGAGTGAGGTGCTGGCTAAAATCACACATGATCAGGGGAGACATTTTTCTCCTACCCAAGCTCAGGCCAGCAGGTAAATTTCACTGCTGTCTTCCTATGTCAGTAGGAAGATTTTTTTTTTAGCCCATCGTTTTACTAAGGGTACAGCCCTCTGAGGTTCCTGGCTCTTTGTAAAGGATGTCAGCACTAACTGCCCACCTCACATAGACAGAAGCCCTCATCTTTGGACCCTGCGTACGTGTTGAAACCCATGTGCCTAGTTTGCCAGGGTTGGTACCTCCACTCCCCATCCAGAGCAGAATTAGTTTGCATGTTCTGGTTTTCAGTGCCCTTTTCATCTCTGGCCTGCAGGGACTTTTCTTACTGTCTTGCAAGCCCAACTTTAAAAAGAATTTGTCATGTTTCTTATTTAGTTGTTTTATAGTGAAGGAGTTTAGGTTATTTTAGTTCACTAGATTGTTAGAAAAGAAGTCTTCCTTCTTGGTTTCTTGTCCAGTGCAGTGCCAGCCTCCTTCTTCTGCCTCCTGGATTTCCTTTTATGGTGGGAGGTGATAGGGGTGTGGCCACGGCAATTTGACCCTGCCAAAGTGGTACAGAACTCTCAAAAAATGGAGAACCATTGACCCAGAAAGACCTCAGATTAATATGGCCTTTCATTCAGCTAAGCAATCTGTGTATTCTTTGAGGTTAGAAATAACCTATTGGGACAAGATGTTTACCATGATCTGTTAGAAACTTTGTAGCAAATGTTTCCCTAAAATAATAATGACAGGGTACACAAGACTGAGAAAACATCAAGGATTCAATTAACACAAAAATATTTGCTTAATCATGGATTCCAGATTTGTAAGAGCCTGAATGCCTGGCATTATGTTTTCTGCAGACTGTTTCTGGGGTCGGACATTATCACCAGTAGCACTCCCACCAAAGAACAGCCCAAGTCCACTGCCAGCGGGAGCTCTGGTGAGAGCATGGACTCCGTCAGTGTGTCATCCTGTGAGTCAAATCACTCAGAGGCGGAGGAGGGCTCCATCACTCCCATGGACACACCTGATGAGGCTCAAAAAAAGGTATATACTTAACCCTATTCCGTAATTCCTAATGCAGGCACCTGACCTAGTGTTTGCCACACGAGGGATGTCTGTTTTCCAGTTGATCACTCTACAGCATTTTGCAAGTCATGTTTTTAAGAGGTGTTAAAAGCAGAGTTCAATCTGGGGACTCATTCCTTATAGAAACATGTCTAGAAGCGATAAGCCTGTTTGTTCATTCATTGGGCCTTTGAAATATTGTTCCATTCCCACATCCAGAGGCAACTGAAGGCCTGTGACTTGTAACATGAGCTACACTTTATTCAGGAGATGGAGAATTTTCTTGGAGCAAAAAGTCAAGAGCCAAAGATGAGTCAGTCTCTCGGTGTCATACCTTGTCTCAGCCAAGGTTTTACCACAATAATGGTGCAGGGCAAACCACTCCAAAACTTAGTGACCTCAGACAGCAACCATTTATCCTCTGTCCTGCATCTGCAGGTTGGATTGGGCTTGGCTCTAGGCCATGGGTTTGGTCCAGGTCTGCTCTACCTGCCTCTCATTATTTTTGGAGTTAGGAGCCACCCGGGGCATGCTCTTATCATGCTAAACTGGATGAGCAAGAGGGCAGTCCCAGTCCTGCAAGCAGGTAACAAGACTTCACTTGGGTTCTGTCTACCAAAATGTGTTGGCCAAAGCAAATCATGTGGCCAAATCCCACATAAATAAATGAGGTTGGGAACTATATGCCACTTCTCATGGGAGGAACTGTGGAGTCTCAGGGCAAAGGCCATGGATGCAGGGGAGGTTGAGGAATTGGTAATAAGGGTATAATCTACTGTGTCCCCCAAAAGGGAAGTGATGATAGGTGATAAAGGAATTCCCAGAGAGAGTTTTTGTTCTCCATAGCTGCATAAATAAGTGAAAAGAAAACAAAAGATCCACCTTCATCTTCTATACACACCTGCTTCAGTCTGTTGGTCAAGGAGCTTGGATCAGAGATGTCAACTTTCATGTGACTAGGACTTGCACCATTTTGGGGAGGATCTTGGCTGGCCAAACTTGCTGTGTAAGTGACTTCTGGCCCCTTAGCTTATGCTTAGGCCAGTGAGGTAGAATGTTGCTAACAATTCCTTCCTTTCATTTGTATCTGCCATTCTGCAAGGGGATGCGTGTACTGTTTCACGTTGTGTTATAAGCACCAGCAGCAATCTGGGAACCCTCAGGTGACCTTGTCACAAAATAGCCAATCCAGGAAGGGCTCATTAGACCTAAGATGACTCAGATGCTGCCCTAGCGGGATTTCTCACCTTTTTGCTTTGAAATCTGGAGACACATCTTTAATGCTCCAAATATTGAAGGAAAGCTCTGCAAACACCCACGGGCTGGCTGTTCTCTCAGGCATATCTCCTTAATCAGGGATGGAATCATTCTCCGTGACTTGACACTCAGCACTGACTTTGTCAAAATCTGGAGTAAGGCCCCATCATTCACCTTTTGACAGGTTCTTAAGCTTTTTAGGCCCCATTTCTGATGATGGACATTGTGCAACAGTGACAACTAAGCTATTGCCCACATCTTTGTGGGATTTCTTCCTGTCCAGGAAGGAGGTAGAATCACATTTGCATCTGTTGATGCAGCGGACGTGCACACAGTTCCGGGTCATCCCTTTTAAAACTACGCAGAAGCCCTGCGTGTGTCTTGTGCACACCCCTTGCCGTATCCTTTTTGTCTCCTCCCTTATCACACTGGCTCTTCAGTTTCTTGCGCAAGTCATGAATTTTAATTCTTTGGATGAACATTTTTCAGAGTCACGAATTTCTATGGGTTTAAAAATGAGTAATTGAATTGGATGCAAGTAGTTGCTGGGCTGCAGAAGCCCCAAATGTTAACTGGAAAGGCCTCAGTTCTGCTCAGTGCTTGGCTGGCCCCAGAGACCTTCACAGCTCCTCCCTACACTGAGGTCCTGCAGCCCTCCACGTCCACCCTGCCTTTCCCACTGGCTACACTGTGAGGTCCCTCTTTTGAGTAGAGTGTAATTTGTATTCCTTTTTCTTCATTCCCCTGATCGTAGTTTCTAAACATTTATTTCACATTTGCTCCATGCTACTTAAATTCCCAGTAAGAATTTGGGCTCAAGAGGTGGTCTGTTTAATGGTGCTATAACCCAGGCATCTTCAAGGCTTTATCTGAAATATAAATGTCATTAAAATCATGGAAAAAATCTAACAAAAGAAAAAAGATTTATGTGGAGGAAAGGGAAGGGGACCCTCTTGGCTACTGTGTAGTATACCTGCAAGCAAAGTCAGGCTGTTAAAATTATCCACCACCAGTTAGCCCTCAAATTGAGCCACTAAGTTGATTCACTTGGGAAGCTAAGAAAAAAAAAAAGTAACTAAACAATGTTATGATAAAGCCTCAGTTAGACTCCTACATTACTAGAGTTGTCACATCATCTTGCTGGCTCTATTAAACTAATGATGCAGTCGAATTGAATGTATGGTTATTTAATGTACAGTTATGCCACAGGAAAGGGAAGTCATAGGAAATAAAATAGAGGAGACTCCATTTTACTTGGAAGCCAGATAATCAGAAAGCTAAATTTCTGTTCTTTGTTTCCATGGGAAGGTAGATGGGTACGAAAGAAATTAGTAAGTTATTTATTTTTTAAATGACTTCCAGATTATTTTATTGGATTAATGTGGTATAATTTAGCTCAGCTCATTTTGAGAAATTATTTGTAAGTTTCTATAAGAAGAATTGATATTTCAAATGATTCAATTAATGATATTTTTGGACCACCACCTAATGAGTTGGGGGCATCCTATTTCTTTGGTGTTGCACATATAAGAACCCTGTCGTTAATCAGAAAAACACATTAACTCTAGTACCTCATTCTCTAATTATCCTTGGTATACAACATGAAAATGTGTACAGTTGGTTCTGGAAGCAAATGTGGTTAAGTGGTGGAGCCTCTCATAGGCTGTGTTCCCTTGGGCAAGTCACTCTCTTTCTCTGAATCGTGTTTCCCTCGTATTTCTAATGCTCTGAATTTTGTTCACAAGATAGTTGGGAGACAAGAATGAGATAAGATGTCTGAAAGCTCATCACAAACCTCACAGCGCTGAGCATACCTGGGGCAGTGGTGTGCTGTGTTCATGCACCACGTTCTCACCGACTACAGACTGGGCCTTGGCTGCACCCTTGCTCTGTGAACCTGGCCATGGAAGTCAGGAAACTTGAGAGCACAGCCTGCCGGTGCTGTCAACAGCTGTGGCCTCAGGTTCCTCAGCAGTATAGAGGGATTGGGGCCAGGCCATCTCCAGGTGCCTTTCCAGGCCTCATGTTCCCTGCAGAGCTGGATAATCTGTGGTCCTCATTTTAGAAACTTCTAAAAATATAGCCATTTCTCTCCTGCTCCAAAATCTGACGGTGAAACGGAATCGCAATTTCAAAGGATCTCTGCGGGCAGGTCAAGCATCCTTCCTGCTCGAGGCAGTAGGACTGGGCTTTACTTTCTGCCCGGTGGTGAGCTTTGGGGTTCCTTCAACAAGCCCATATTGCCTCTAGTTTCTGGTATTTGCTGCCACCTGCTGGTTAACCTCCTTCAGAGCAGCTAAAAGCTAGGGAAATGAGAGGACCACCTTGCCTCCCATGATGCAGAGTGATTCGGCTGAGCACTGAGTCACTGACAGGCATCTGCCGTGGGGGTGCTTCCACCAGAAATAAGACGCACGTGTGCCGTGGGCTGCTGTGGAGGAAATAACGGAAGTTCATTAGTCTCAACATCGACCTCTGCTTTGAAACTTGGGAAGCACACTGTTGGCCAAGGTTCCTAACAATTCTGTTTCCTTCTGGGGTGTGTTTACCCTTCCAGCTCTCCGAGTCCTCCTCCTCGTGTTCCTCCATCCACTCTATGGACACAACTTCCTCAGGGATGTCGTCCTTGATGAACCCCCTCTCCTCCCCTCCGCCCTGCAACAACAACCCGAAAATCCACAAGCGCTCTGTCTCTGTGACATCCATTACCTCGACAGTGCTGCCCCCCGTTTACAACCAACAGAACGAAGACACCTGCATAATCCGCATCAGCATAGAGGACAACAATGGCAACATGTACAAGAGCATCATGGTAAGGCGCTCAGACCGACACCCGAGTACTCACGTGCCGTGTCAGCACGTGTACGTGCATTCACGCAAAATGAGTATGTGCCGCATGAATCAATGCCAAAATCTCCCTGGATGTAGACTAATAATATATAAAAATCTGCATATCAGCAGTGCGTATAGGATGTAAGTTTTACGTCTTAAAAGTTGCTAAACCTTATTCATCCAGGTCAGTATCACCCTCTTCAAAACTCTCAGCTGAGATGACTACATGAATGTATCCCAGGGAAGATGCCACTGCGGCACGCCTCCTTGCAGGTCTTCCTGGGGATTAACGTGTCTGCGTTTATCATCGAGTTGCTGTGCGTTCTTAGCAGTGTCCTCGGTGGTGGCAAAGTTTTCTCCTTTAGTCACTTGGACTCAGAATTAGTAAAGTGGATGATCAAGCTGGACATACAGTTTGCGTCCACGAGGAACTATGCTGATAAATAAATGAGACTGACCTTTCTGAGCTTCCTAGAAAAACTGTTTCTGAGCACAGTCCCCAAAACGTGTTGCGTAACGGCAGTCTTTTTGGAATACATACAGAGCCTCTCCTGGTAATAACCTTGGGTGTGTAAGGTCTGGTGTGTTTATTACAAGAATAGACTCCTTATCTTTTTTTTTTTTTTTTTTTTTTTTGAGGTACACGGGCCTCTCACTGCCATCGGCAGGCGGACTCTCAACCACTGCGCCACCAGGGAAGCCCTAGACTCCTTATCTTAAAGGACGTATCATGTATTGAAAAGCAGACTCTCCTTTGCAGTAAAATCCCACGGTAAAATGTAAATCTCACATCTCTCCGCATCTTCATGAGTTGCCTTCTTCGAGCCACACTGACTGCTTATAAGCTCAGCTTTGAATATGATGTAAGTGACAAGGAGGCACTGTCTTTTAACATATGAAGAAAAGCTTTACTAAAGCATTCACTAAATCAACAGAATATTTCTTGAACATTAGTTGTGTACTAGTCATTGGACCAGGCTTTGGGAACAGGGAGATGAATGAGACATTTCTGTCTTTGAGGAACTTAAAATCAAAAAGGAGATCATAGGGCTTCCCTGGTGGCGCAGTGGTTGAGAGTCCGCCTGCCGATGCAGGGGACACGGGTTCGCGCCCCGGTCCGGGAGGATCCCACGTGCCGCGGAGCGGCTGGGCCCGTGAGCCATGGCCGCTGAGCCTGCGCGTCCGGAGCCTGCGCTCCACAACGGGAGAGGCCGC
>NC_041217.1:27294942-27348310 GCF_002837175.3 Physeter macrocephalus
CGCGTACTGCAAAAAAAAAAAAAAAAAAAAAGATCATAAAGCATTTTTCAAAATGTATTAAATACTTTATTAGAGGTCAGATCAGATTGTAAAGGGCCTGCGGGCCTCATGAAGGAGTTTGCGTTAATCTTGCAGTAGAGTCTTATCGCAGGCTTTTAGGTGGCGATCAGATTTGTTCTTTAGAGAAGTAGCTGGCATTGTGGAGACCTGATTCAGAAGTGCAGGGGGAGTAGACTGGAGGTGGCGGAGCGAGTTAGAAGCTGCCGTTGTATTCCATGTAGGACGTGTTAAGGGTTTGAATGATGGTCATGTGGCTGCAGATGGTATGGATTTTTGCAAGATTTTTCTAAGTTAGAATTATGGAATTCATCCATTTAGTGATGAACTTTTTGGTTACTGTTCTGGGGCAGTGGAAGAGGGAGGACGAAAGGTTGTCCAGGCAGCCGGATGGTTGGTGGTTCCGTCAAGTGCGGTGTAACTACGGGAGCAGGGGGTTTGGGGTGCGCTTAAATCCAAGGTCACCATAGGACATCCAAATGGCATCACCTAGTAGGTGGTGAGAAACACAGGTTGGTGCAAGGCTGGTGGTGCTGGGGTCGAACGCTGGGAGTTGTCCAGCTCCACCAGCTGGATGCGGTCGTGCAGCGAGTGAGGAAGGGCTGAGGCGGAACCCACGTGGTAGTGAGGGAGGGGTGATAAGCGAGTGTCCGAGAGGAAGGGGTGCCACCAGGCAGCCGAGGTCATCAGCTGTATTATTGTATTTTCAGGGTGGTTTACTCACATGGCTTCTCTCCTATATGCCAACCAGGGGAGTAAGTGCCAGCTGTGTAACTACGGTGTCTCTGAACTAAAAGGAACTGAGAACTGAACACGCAGCAATGTGGATGAATCTCTAAAACACCGTGTTGAGCCAAAGAAATCAGATATCCCACATCCTGCCGGAGTCTGATCTTTCAAAAACAGGCCCAACCTGTGGCGTTAGAAAACTAAGCCCCGGGAAGGGTACAGAGAATGTTTCGCATTCCTGTTAAAGGTGTGTGAGGGTGGCACCTAAGCGTCGTCATCGTGCGTTATCGTAACCACCTGCCACATGTGGTGGTTGAGCATTTGAAACGGGCAAAGTCCAAATTGAGATATGCTGTAAGTGTGAAATACACACCAGGTATTTGAAGGCTTGGTACAAAAAAATAACAATAATGAGAACGTAAAATATCTTATTAACAATTTTGTATTGATTTTATGCTGATACAATATTTTGGATGTATTGGGTTAAGTAAAATATTAAAATTTCCCTTTTGAAAAAAATTTAAATGTGGCTACTAGGTATTTAAAATTACAGATGAGGGACTTCCCTGGCGGTCCAGTGGTTAAGACTTCGCCTTCCAACGCAGGGGGTGTGAGTTCGATCCCTGGTCAGGGAGCTGAGATCCCACGTGCCTCACGGCCAGAAAAAAACCAAAAACATAAAACAGAAGCAATATTGTAACAAATTCAATAAAGATTTTAAAAATGGTCCACATTAAAAAAAAAACTAAAAAAAATAAAATAAATAAATAAATAAAATTACAGATGAGGCTCGAATTATATGTATCTACTGGCCAGTGCTGGTTCAGGATATCAGCGTAAGGCTGCACGGCTGAGCTGTTAGTATTGTCTGTGATCATCAATTCCCCGCACTAGCGTTTATGGTACAAAGTGACAGACTCTCAAGGAAAGCCCTTGGCCAGCCCATCCTTGTTTGGACACACCTGGGGAGGTATAAGGTAAAATAAGGGTAGCCTGGTTTTCTCCTTAGGTAGGTTTAAAGCTGATAACTTAACATTAACCCACCTTAACCCAACAACCATCCCCCAAGGTGGTGTCCTTTCTCCTCTGGCTTTTTATGCTCCTGGACCAGTTTGATCCAGCTGCAGGAGTACTTCCTTTAGACTGTGAAAAATTTATTTTTCTCCTTTAGAATTTTGTATGCATCTATTTCTCCCTTGTATAAGGAGGTGCCAGATGTTTTGGTAACAGACCCTTGAGCACGGTCTTTGTCACTTACAGGGACCTCATTGTAATTCATATTGTTTACTGAATCACAAATACAGCTGCTGCCTCAGATCCGAGGGAGGCCTGTGGGCCCAGACATCCTTGGGCTCACAATAACAGTTTCTTGGAAAAAATCAGACTACTACGTCGTCGTCTCTTCTTTTTTTTGGCTGTCTCTCTCCTCTTACCTCTTGGTGAGAACAGCTTTTATTTTTAAGTAAGAATAATCTGTGTTTCATTTTGCTTTCTTTCAAATTTAAAGAAATCACCCAAGGGATAGTACATAAGTCGGCCCCCTTTTCCTGTTGCTCTGAGCACCCTGAGAATAGTTGGCTGATGGGCAGAGATGAAGGGGAGAATTGGGGTGAGAGGAGGCTTAACTTGTACTTTAAAAAATGTTAGATTTATTATTTTTAAACACTTAGAAGCTCATTTTTATTGAAGCATAATTTACATATAATTACATACATAGATCTGAAGTGTTTAGTTCTTTGGGTTTTTATAACTATAACCATATATATGTATACATATAGTTACATATGTATACTTCTGTTACATAACCACCACCCCAAGTCTAGATACCTAACATTTTTTATCCACCCCGTCCAAAATTCCCTTATGCCCCTTCAATCCTGCTTTAACCTTAGTTGAAGATAAGGTTAGCTAGTTTTCTAACCCCACAGGTTAATTTGGCCTGTTTTTGAAAGAACAGACTCTTTCAGCGTGTCGTCTTCTGTGTCTGCTTTCTCTGGCTCACCCGTGATGTTTGTGGGATGCATCACGTTGTTGCATGTTTCAGTTCTCAGCTCCCTCTAGCTGGTGAGTCGTGCTCTTATCGTGAACGCACTACACTGTCTTTATCCTCCCCTGTTCTCCTATTGATGGAGATTCAGGTTGATTCCACTTTGGGGCTGTTACGAATAAATCTGCTGTGAACGTTTTGTGTACAAGTCCTTTCGTGGACATAATGCTTTTATTTTTCTTGGTAGATACCTAGGGGTGGGATTCCTGGGTTGTAGAGCCACTTGTGCTTCTTGAAACGGTCAGTGTGCAGAACCGTGGCCGTTCTGACCCACAGGTTGTAACCAGTGCTCAACAGGTGAGGATAATTTTGGCCCAGGACTGCAAACGCTGTGCATTTTTCACAATTCCCTCATATATATATTCTTCCATCGGAACCTCCATTGGAACTGGCGAGGCACCCAGGCTCTCTGTGTTGATGGGGTTAAGACACTGTGGCTCTGAGCGAGCAGGTGACCGAGAGAGAAGATGACCTGTTATCTGAGGATGGAGCCAGGACTGGAACTTAGGAGTGCTGGCTCTTGGTCCTTTCTCACTCCACCTGGCCATGTCTCCCGGGACGGCACAACTCTTCCAGGAGACATGAAGCTAAATGCTTGACACACCCTTTCACTGTCTTTCCAGTTGACGAGCCAGGATAAAACTCCCGCCGTGATCCAGAGGGCAATGTTGAAACACAATCTGGACTCGGACCCCGCTGAGGTGTACGAGCTGGTACAGGTCATCTCGGAGGACAAAGGTAGGCGCGTGTCCCTTCTCAAGGCAGATTGCCCCAGCGTGAGAAGACGGGAAGTGGATACAATGTCTTTCTTAAATGGAGCCAAGTGAGGGTTTCTAATCACGCTAGGGTGGAGTTGCCGGGAGCCGTATGCCATCACCTCGCTTGTAGGATCCAGCGCCTCAGGCTGGTCGCCCAGCAACCCTTGTTGCTTTCTGCGGTTTTGCCGAGCGTTCCTCCCGCCCGTTCTCTGTAAACTCCTCCTCAAGCCTTCTTGTAGGAAGAGGTCCCTCCCTGTGTCAGCAGTTGGGGGATGGACGGGGTCTGTTGGCTCTTTGCAGACGGCCGCGCACCTCCATTAACCAATAACGTGTGTCCAGGTTGTGCGTGACCCTGAAAGGTCGCAGTTCCTGCGATAATTTCTCATGGTTTCAGTTAACCACTTATGAGAGTCTGTCCTGCAGTTGATCCTTATTCATGATGGATCTTCAAGCGGCAAAAGCGTCCGGCGCCAGGATTGCAAGGCTCTTTACCTCACACTTACTGAGGCAAAGAATGGGTGATTATGAAATGCTCCAGCTTGCCTAGGAGTCCATTAGTTGAAGAGATCCCTTTTATGAAAACTCCGGGCACATAATCCCCCTGCATGTATCGATTTGCTAATCTGAACTGGGGTTGTATTTGTTGAGGGGTAGGAGGCGAGCTGGTATGCCGTGTCACATCCGAGAAAGAGACTCAGGCCGACTGAGTCTCTTTTCCAAGTGCACAAGGAGGTCTGTCTGCTGACAGACCCAGCACAGACCAATGCAAGTGTCTCAAGGGAGGGCTGTTCCCCAACAAGCATTCCCCCTAGAAAGGAAAAGAAGAATTATACAAGGCGGGGGGGATGGAAGGGAGCAGTTATTCATACTCCATTTGACCAACAAATCACCCAGGGCTGTATCTCGGGCCCCGACGAGAGTAGGCAAAGTTGGAGTCGTACCTTTTCTTAGCGATGAAAAACTATAGCCTCTGAGAAAATTCTTGGAAGTTTTCTTTTGTCCAGCTGAGCCCTAGGTCGTGGGGCGAACCTTTCTCAGTTTCATCTTTTTTTTCTTTTGTTTTTTTGCGGTACGCGGGCCTCTCACTGCTGCGGCCTGTCCCGTTGCGGAGCACAGGCTCCGGACGCGCAGGCTCAGCGGCCACGGCTCACGGGCCCAGCCGCTCCGCGACATGTGGGATCTTCCCGGACCGGGGCACGAACCCGCGTCCCCTGCATCAGCAGGCGGACTCGCAACCACTGCGCCACCAGGGAAGCCCGTCAGTTTCATCTTTTAATATAGTTACTGTTAAAAGTCCAAGCCTGAAAAGTGGTCTCTCGGGTTTTACCGTGTCGTCCGCAAACCAACACGCCAAGGTGAGGCCAGTGGGTGTGAAGGTCCAGGAGTCCCGGAGTGCAGCTGGGGCCCCGCTTCACCAGCTGTTTGGTGGCAGGTGGGCTGCTTGACCTCCCTGGGCCTTGGTCCTTAATTAGTTAAATGGTGACAATACCCTACTGGTTCCTTGTGCATCATGGGTGATTATGACAGGAAATAATGCACCCGAAAGTGTACCGTATTGGAGATATGTTGATATATAGCTGTGAGGTAGGTTGTTTACTGACCCAGGAATATGTGGGCAGGAGACTGGGGACACTTTAAGGGAGTTATCCTTTATGGAACATTTGTGCAAAATGTAGCAGAGTCACGCAGAACCTGATTGCGTCAGTCGTGCTGTGGAATCTCAGTGGTTGAAGTTAACATAAGGTCGACTTAATCCAGTTCTTCGGGCAGACACACCTCCTGGTTGCCTCCGTCACTGCGCTGCCACAAAGCAAGACTTGCACATTTTACCTTTTTTTTACCCCTGTTGTTTTTTTAAGATATCCATTACCCCTGAGTGCTAAAGAGTATATACCTTCTTTTAAAAATAAAAATGAATTCAAATCACTTTGCTCAATAACTTCATATTATGCTTGGAATAATCCTTGTTCAGAAATTGCAGCTATCTATATAGGTGGGAGTCACTGCAGTAGGCAACGGTTTAAATGTTAAGAGATAGATATTATCTTATTTGGTTGCCCTTTAATATTAAAATGCAAGTTCTTAAGGAAGCAAGGCCTCAAATGGTGTAACATACTGGTTTGATTTGGGATTAATTAAAGAATATTTTGATATTCCAAGTAAAGAGTTCTGGAAAACGGTGTAGATTTTCTGCCCTTTTCCCGTGTTATTGGATTCGCTTAGTCTCTGTGAAAAACTGCATAGTGGAGTGGAAAATGGACTGCGGGAGGCTGGAAATCCGGGTTCGGGTCCTAGTTCTGCCCCTGACTAGCTGTGCCCCTGGGAATGTCTTTTAACTCCTGTAGGCCTCTGCTTCCTACTGCACTTCCTTCCAGCTAAAACATCCTGCATTTGCGCATCTTGTTCATGGCTTGAATTTCTAAGATTGGATTCGCACTTAGGTTTTTTGTTTTTTATTTTATTTTATTTATTTTTTAAACATCTTTATTGGAGTATAACTGTTTTACAATGGTGTGTTAGTTTCTGCTTTACAACAAAGTGAATCAGTGATACATATACATATGTACCCATCTCTCTTCCCTCTTGCGTCTCCCTCCCTCCCACCCTCCCTATCCCACCCCTCTAGGTGGTCACAAAGCACCGAGCTGATCTCCCTGTGCTATGCGGCTGCTTCCCACCAGCTATCTATTTTACATTTGGTAGTGTGTATATGTCCATGCCACTCTCTCACTTTGTCGCAGCTTGTCATTCCCCTTCCCCATGTCCGTCCTCAAGTCCATGCTCTAGTAGGTCTGTGTTTTATTCCCGTCCTACTTTAACTTGGGATTGGGAAATTGTTGGAACCAATTTGCCGGGAGGGAGTGGTGGTCATTGTCTGGTTCCGTTTGCATTCCAGGGACAAAGGGCCATAGTCCCAGCCGTGTGTCTGAACAGAACTTCCACCTGCCACGGTCAGTGCTGGGCTGACCTACACGAGCTGACTACCTCTCTTTCCTCATCTTTTTTAGAACTCGTGATCCCAGACTCGGCAAATGTCTTCTATGCCATGAACAGCCAAGTGAACTTTGACTTCATCTTACGCAAAAAGAACTCTGTGGAAGAGCAAGTAAAACTGCGTAGCCGGACCAGCCTGACGTTGCCCAGGACAGCCAAACGGGGCTGCTGGAGCAACAGACACAGCAAAATCACCCTCTGAAGGGAGAGACCAGTGGCCCCTTGCTTGCCAAAGGCAGGGTGGGGCTGAGAACGGGCCGTGGTGATTGCAGCTACCACCCGGTGTTAGAGGATCATTGGTGAGGTGGACAGATATTTATTGAGTACCTCTGGTGTGCAAGGCACTAGGATGGGCATCGTGGGGAAATCGGAGATGAACTTGACACGAAAAGGATGATTCTCTTTGACCTATCTGAGACCGAAATGCAAAATTACCCACATTTATAAATATATATGTATGTACACATATTTGGTATGTGTGTGTATATATATATAAATATGAGGGACTTATGGGATATTCTGGACTATGGAGAAACAAATTTGCACAATGGCCTGGGAAGTCGAGGTCACTTTTTACAGGGAACTGGAAGGAACTGAGAACCTCGTCTCATACCTTCCAAGTAAACGGAATCAACCCTAGGAATACAGAGTGTCCTTTGTGCCAGTATTATAAGCAGTCCAGACTATTTTTATAAAGGGAGAGGATTACTTTCTCAATCAAGTGCCACCAGAAAAGAACAACCGCAGAGGCGGGAACTGCCACAGGCTGAATGAAAGGCCACCTCGGAAAGGGTTTGGATGAGCCAGTGGCTTTGACCTCTGCTTGCATCGGCCAGTTTCTGCTACCCCAGGGAGGGCAAGGAGCAGCTTTGGAGGCCTGTCTGAGCCACTGGTCCAGCCGTTGTGAGACCTCTGGAGGCAACACAAGCCCATTTTGATTTCTGGCAACGGCATTGTTTGTTTCCCCCGCTAAAGAACATACCACAATCATTCTTGCACATACAGCCATGTTCTTTGGTAACTTATCAGCCAGAAAGGAAAGCGCAAAAGGACGATAACTCATGTGGACTCTCATCTGTCTCGGAATGCCTCTACTTCATTGTTTTTTTCTGATTGCCTTTTGCACGTGAAACTACATGTCTGCAGTCTTTTGCCATCTGGATCGCAGTACCTCTGTATTACGTGCAATTTGTTCCTCAGGTGTAGAAAGTCCTACTGCGATTGACTATAACTGATGATTTTGAGCCTGTGAAAGATTTCTGAACAGCGATTGCTCTGTGAATAGCCCCTCGGAAGATGTTCACTGCTGAGAGCAGTGTCCTGTTTTACTTATTAACTTTTATAGCCTTCCTGTGCTTAGTCACGGGGAAGGAAATGGGGCTCCGTATATTATCCAACTCGTTTCTAAAGAGGTACATTCTTCCAGATGGAATCAATAACTTTTTCTTTTTTTTCAGGTTTCCACACTTGGTATCACAGTATCACTGTTAAGTGACACTTCTGTCTCCAGTACCACCATCATCATCCTCTCCCTTCCACATCTGAGCTGTGGCTGGGGTTTGAACTACAAAGCCATATGTGGGATGTTGACACGTTTAAGAAGCACTTTCAGAATGTTGTCCTTTTTAAGAAGAAAATTCTCAAAATACCAGTTAATTCCAAAAATAAAGAATGAACCCAGACATGAAGTGCAGATTGTAATGTGGAGCTTTTGTTTTTTTTTTCTCCTATCCTGTAAGACAGCTCCCAAAGGTTATGTGTGATTTATGTTACATAAATAGCCATATGAAATCTGCAAGAAACACCAGGGACAGTCTAGAGATTTGTGGCGGTGGACCAAAGAACGAGAATGAGCCAGGAAGGCCTCAGATTTCCTTTAGGTCTTTCTAGATCAGACCGCATTGTAAAGACCGACTGGTTTCAACTAGTTGAAAAGCACTTTTCTTCTGTTTGTTTGCGAGGCTGGTTCGATTCGTGCTTCTGTGCGTGGAGGAGGGACGGCCAGGGTGCTAGACATTATGGGGACTGAAGGAAACATAGCCTCAGCCTGAATTTCTTGGTCGGAAGGTCAAAAAGAAAATGTAGAACTGTTGGCCTGGTTTAGGGCGCGGCTACCAAGACATACATGTTGTGCCCATGTGCTCGCCTTGTGTATTTATACTGTATATGTAGAGTCTAGATTTATATACTGCAATGTAAAATATATATATATATTTTTTCCTTTTTTAAAAAAGACAATGGAAGTTACAAGTAGATAAAACATAGCCTCATTTATTTAATGCCACTTTAAATGTCTTAAATTTGTTTCCTGGTGGACAGCCGGGTTAATACTTTTAGCTGCTCGCATGCTTGTCTTTCTGCATCTCCATCATCTGTTTACCTTTTGGTCAAATTAATAAACTGGCTTGGGACTTGGCTGGCATGTGCGGCCAGACCCAAAGGGATTGTATCTGGAGTATTAATCTGGTGGATCTGGGTTCCAGGCACGTCAAGGAGCATTTTGGAAGCCCATGCTGGTTCAGTTGCAGGGAGCAGAGGGAAAGCCAGTGGCCCAGTTAGGAGGGACCCTCTCCACTGGCAAGTGTCGTGCGCATTTAGGGGAAAGAATGACGTCTTAGGAAACTGCCATCAGATGTGATGCCTTGCTGGACAGCATTCTTAGGAGTAGTTTGGCTGGGGACACTTTGTATAAAAGCAAACTTAAGAGTTGGGATTCAAGGCAGTACTTTACCTTCTTTTTGACTGACAGCCTTTCCTGAGTCTCCCATTGCTACCATCTGCACAATTCTTGAAACCATCCATGGTGCTCCGGAAGCCGGGAGGGCCTCTGTGGAGGAAGCAAACAAGGTCTTCCCAAAAGGCAGCTTCATTCAACAGATGCACGTTGTCATTCCGTCACATTGTTTCCCAAAAAAACGGGATTCCTAAATGGACCCAAATTATCAAGTTTTCTGGGTCCTTGTGGGATAGTGGAGAAAGCCAAGTAGGTGTTTTAATAATCGATAATATGGGCAGGAAAAAAAGGGATTTCTATGTCTGGCACTAGGTGACTATGTTTTCAAGATCATTTGAGAAAATGGGTTCCCTTGTTTTGCCTCCCTGTAGAAGCAGCTTGGGGGGATTTTTGCCTGAAGGAATAATGTCTTAAAATTTCCTTCTCTGGAGCCTTTTCAAATTTGCCATGCAGCACAGGACCATTAGAGGCATACAGTATTGCCCCGTGTCCCAGTTTTAGTGGTATCGAGAAGTTTCCCCGACGTCAACCCTCTTTTTCTACAGGGCTGCCGCAATGGCACCAGTTACAACCTGTATCCACAGTTCCACTATGAGAAGTTATTTCCGTCATGTTTTGCATTACCGTTTCCCCTAGGATCTCTGTTAAAATGAAATAATTCTGGAAGGGATTATTAGGCTAGCCTAGGCTAAAGTAACAAACCATGAAATCTCAGTAATTTAAGATATGACACGTTGAAAACTGAACTAGGTATTGCAAATCGGGCAGCTCTCCTTAGCAGCTCCAAGGATCCAGGCAGCTTCCATCTTGCAACTCCGCCATCTCAGATTTTTCCTTCAACTTCCAGTGATGGTAGAGAACTCACAACTCTTCCTGACTGCCTTAGACGAAAGGGACCACATCACTTCCATTCACAGTCCATTGGCCAGTCTATGGCCCCAATCTAAACGCAGGGGAGGTGGGGAAACGTAGGAGGACACCTGGAGTAGACGAGCATTTCCGTCCCCGCACAAAGGAGTTCTGTCTTCTCACTCGGGTGCATGGCTTTGTTCATCTTCCCACATTCTCCGAAAAGTGTTTGGAGGAGATGGCAGTGAGGACTTGAGATGGGGGCTGCACAGAGCAAAGGAAGGGTTGAAGAAAGAGAGGTGCTCAAAGGAGGAGAAAAAACAAGAGTAATTTAATTTTGTTTAGAATTAGCCTTATAGAATTTATTTCTAACATGCGGTCACCACCAATTGACATGCTTCTAATGTGGTCCCTACTTCAACTAAACTAGGAGCTACTTTACAGACGTAGTTGTAGGTCAAATTTAAAAAATCTAGGCAATTTAAAGTGTTTACACATAAACTGCGAGATTCAAATAGAAGCCAGACAAATTTAGTTAATTTAAGACTCCGAATTAGAAAACCACCACTTGGTGTGGTTTTTCAACGTCTCTACCCAGAAAACTGTGTGGAAGCAATTCACTTATTTAACAGTTTGAGGTATTTAACATTTTCTTAAGAGTTGGAAGGAATCTTACAAATCATGTAGTCCTTGCCCTCGTATTACAGATCCCGGGGCTGAGGCCCAGAGCAGTTAAGTCAGTTGCCAGAGGTCAGGGGCAGGGCTCTGAATGACCAAACCCTGCTATGTGGCTGTCACGGTGGACTGGGCTTTCCTGACAGATGCTTCTCTACAGCCTGCTGGAGCTCCAGAGGATGCCTGGGGTCTGTTGGCTCCATGCCCCGCCTTCCAACCATGTGAATTTCCAAAAGCTACTTGTGAATTTCCACAGGCTACCTTGCTTAGATGTGCATCTGGCTGGTTCTGTCAAGCCTCCAAGGAGAGATCTGCTGCTGGTCGGAGCACTGCTGCCTGTTATCCTGGGCATCATTTCATCTAGCAGACGGGGAAACAGGGCCGTAAGGACCAGGATGACATTGCGAGTTAACTCCCACCTAGGATGCATGATGAACCCGAGGGGTGGGTGAAAAGCACCAGCTGAATGAGGAGTTAAAGGAGCGAACGCCAGTGATCAGTATCGAGTACTTTGTCACAGTTTCCTCAGGAGAAATCATTTTTATTCCCACGATTGTTTCAACTCAGTGCAACATTCTGTGCTGCAGTCACAATCTCCCACACAAAGGGTACCGGTAAATCAAGTTGAAAAAAGAAGAAAAGTAAATGATTTAAACTGTTTCTAGATTGCTCCAGCCATTTTCAAAAAGATGGCTTGGCCAAAAAGTTCGTTCGGGATTTTCATACCAGCTCATGGAAAAACCCGAGCGAACTTTTTGGCCAATCCAATACCAAGGCACCAGTTTCAAAATGGGAGAAGCATTCTAAATAATACCTTGCCCCCAGATGTCTACTTCTGATGATCCTCGTTTATAGAACATCTGACATCCAAGCCTCCAGCAAGTCAGCGAATTGGTCTAATCAGCTAAAAAAAAAAATTAATATATGAGATTTCATAGATGGGAAGTAAACAGGGGACGGGGTTGCAGAGCTTCTTTGTACATCAGGCTGTGTGTGTGTGAGAGAGAGACCGAGCGACAGGAACATTAGATATTAGTGAGGAAACAAGAAATGAGGCAGACTCTCTCTCTAGAAGCTTTGCATGGATGCAGTTTGGTGTGGGTGGGATGTGACTGCCTAGCTCTGACTCCCAGCCCACTTACTATCTTAGGCAAGTCATTTAGCTATTGCTTCATCTAAAAAGTGGGGATTGAAAATAGTTCCTACCTCTGGAGGTTCATGTAGTATTACATTACAAAGCGCACATAAAGAAAGCACTTCTCTCTGGCGCTTACTGTAAGAGTTCACTGCTGTTATTCCTGGGAAGCTCGTGGCCTAAGGGGAGGGCGTGCTGTCTTCCTAGAAGCCCTCCAGCCTCCTTCCCTAATAAGCAGCCACACAGGGCAGATGTGACCCTCAGACATGGGACTTCAGATGCTTGAACAGCACCCTGGGAAAATCAAGCCTGCTGCTGCTTTGGGGAAAGACTGACTCACGGAGCCGGCGGGCAGCCAGGGCTCCTGCAGCTTGCTCCACAGGCCCGCTCCAAAGAGGCTGGGGAGAGGGGAGTGTGGGCCCTGCGCAGCCCTGACCACGGTGCCTCCTGGCGGGGCTGAGGCTGCACAGGGACACACACTGGACGGGCTCGGAAGGGAGCCACTGGCCCGTGTGAAACAGCCCTGAGCTGGAGCATCCCCCTCCCAGAGCCTAAGGTGATTCCTGTCAGGGTCCCCACCTTTTTTGGATTCCTTCTGCGGTCAGGGAGGGACAGCTCTCTCACCAGAAGCTGAGCCCCCATTCCCCTGTCCTCCCAGACCTGTATCTTTCTTTCCCTGCAGAAGGGGGCTCTCTGCTCTGACTCTCCCTCTATCCAGGGATGACTCACATGCAGGATGGTGAATTGTTGCTGTTCCTCAGGCACTGGGGGCCCTGGGCATCACAATTATTCCTTTGCATGCTGTCCAGCTCACTGCCACCTCAGCCTCTTCCACTGCTGCAGGTTTGCAAGGATAAAATAGTCATTTTAAGGACTTGGGTTGCCACTTCCATTCCAAGCCTCTCTTCTACTATTTTTTCCCCTCTGGTTCCCTCCCTTTCCAGCCTGTGCACCAGCCTCACTTCTCCACTAATGAGCCTGAATCTGTTTTCTTATCCCCCCGGCCCTTGCACTTCTCTCCTGGACTTGAACCTCTGTGCTGTGCCCTGGAAGCTGCCTCTTTCCTCTCCCCTCTAATTCCCTAAGGCCTGCACCCCTCATCTTTCCCCTCCCTGCTCAGCTGTGGGCATGGTTTCCTCCCTGTGGCCGTCCTAATCAGTAA
Organism: Physeter macrocephalus; assembly: GCF_002837175.3. Lineage (NCBI taxonomy): Eukaryota > Metazoa > Chordata > Mammalia > Artiodactyla > Physeteridae > Physeter > Physeter macrocephalus. The sequence continues at coordinate 27,308,083 of NC_041217.1, forward strand.
TATCCCCTTCAAGTCTTCCCAATTCATGCTGGCATTTTACAGAGCAGTTAAAACCCTTCAGACAACACCATCAACACAAACATCAACTCCTGTCTGAGGGTCTTCCCCAAACTGCCAGTTCCCTTTGGGAGAGGACACTTTGTCACAAGTTATTTTCTAAGCTTCTCTGAAGAACGGAGAGAGAGGGCTGTCCGGGACACTGAAAATCACGTTCCCCCATGAGCAAGAGCCCAGACTCCTGCCCAGCCTCCCCTAGAACAGGAAGCACCCAGAGGAGCCCCCTCTGGACCAGCGGTGGGGGAGCACGAAGCTGGTGTTCAGACATAGAGATTTGGTCAGAGTGCCCACAGCAGAGGAAGCCAAGATGAAGAAACTCCAGGGAGGAGCAGAAAAATAAACTCAGTAAATTAAAAATAAAGAGAAACCAGTGTTTAGAGGTGATCCTTCATTCTTTCCATCCCTTTTGAGGGCATATGGGAGGGCGGTTTGGGGCTGTGAGCGGCCTCCCTGGTGTGGCAGGAGGGACCCGAGCTAAGATCATCTCAATATCAGTACACCTACGGGTGGAGGCAAAGACACAGGCCATCCTAGGCAAATCTATAGACCAGAAAGGAAGCCACTTTCCAGCCCAACAACAAATTTTAACGGAGCCATTCCACCACTTGCCTGGAACCCATTCAGTATTTAATAATTCTGTCAAATTCTTCCTGAAAGCGCACCTAAACTCTTCATGCTGCAATTCAAGCCATTTCCTCATTCCGTGTGCATAATAAGAGAAGGCACCATTTTCTCCTACCACCAGGAAGCCTGCACAAGCCTCTAAACCAGCCTCACCCACCAGGGGGCAGACACCAGAAGCAAGAAATATACAGTCCCACAGCCTGTGGAACTGAGTCCGCAAACACAGGTCAGAATCTACCTTGGGACCAGCTGGTCCCTGGCCCATGGGTGATGAGAGAGTACTACTGGGGCATATAGCACATCCCATACAGATGGCCACTTCTCCAAGCTGGAGAAACATAAATATACAGTCCCACAGCCTGCAGAACTAAGTCTACAAATACCCTACCCTGGGACCAGCTGGTCCCCAGACACTGAGTGATGAGAGGGGAGTGGACTGCTGGGACACATAGGACATCCCCTACAGCGGGGGCCACTTTTCCAAGGTCAAGAAACGTAACTAACCTTCCACACATACAAAAATACAAATAGAAGTTTAGACAAAATGAGATGGCAGAGGAATAAGTTCCAGATGAAGGAACAAAATAAAACCCCAGAAGGATAACTAAGTGATGTGCAGATAGGCTATCTACCTGAGAAAGCATTCAGAGTAATGATTGTAAAGATGACCCAAGAACTCAGGAAAAGAATGGATGCACACAGAGCAAGAAGTTACAAGAAGTTTTTAACAAAGAGTTAGAAGAAATAAAGAACGACCAAACAGAATTGAAGAGTACAATAACTGAAGTGTGAAAAACACAAGAAGGAATCAATAGCAGAATAAATGAGGTAGAAGAACGGATAAGTGAGCTGGAAGACAGAGTGGTGGAAATCACTGTCATGGGATAAAATAAAGAAAAAAGAATAAAAAGAAAAAAGCACAGTCTGAGAGACCTCTGGGACAATATCAAACACACCAACATTCACATTATAGGGATCCCAGAAGAAGAATAAGAGAGAGAAAGAGCCTGAGAAGATATGTGAAAAGATAACAGCTGAAAATTTCCCTAACATGGAAAAGGAAACAATCACCAAAGTCCAGGAAGCACAGAGAATCCCATACAGGATCAACACAAGGAGGAACACACCAAGACACATAGTAATCAAACTGACAAAAATTAAAAATAAAGAGAAAATATTAAAATCAACAAGGGAAAAACAACCAATAATATATAAGAGAATCCTCATAAGGTTATCAGCTTATTTTTTAGAAGAAACTCTGCAGGCCAGAAGGGAGTGGCATGATATATTTAAAGTGATGAAAGGGAAAAACCTACAACCAAGCATACTCTACCCAGAAAGGCTCCCATTCAGATTTGATGGAGAAATCAAAAGCTTTACAGCCAAGCAAAAGCTAAAAGAATTCAGCACCACCAAACCAGCTTTACAACAAATGCTAAAGGAACTTCTTTAGGTGGAAAAGAAAAGGCCACAACTAGGTACAAGAAAATTACAAGATGGGAAAGCTCACCGGTAAAGGCAAACATACAGTAAATGTAGGAAATCATCCACACACAAATATGATTATCTAAACCAATAATTGTAAGAGGACGAGAGTACAAATGCAGAATCTTGAAATGCATTTGAAATGAAAAGACCAGCAACTTAAAACAATCATATATATACACAGACAAATATCAAAACATACATATATCAAAACCTCATGGTAATGGTAAACCAAAAATGTATTAATAGATATACACACAAATAAGTAAACAGAATCCAAACACAACACTAAAGATAGTCGTCAGAATACAAGAGGAGAGAACAAAAGAGGAAGGGAAGAAAAAAGACCTGCAAAAACAAATCCAAAACAATTAATAAAATGGCAATAAGAACATACATATAGATATGTACATGGATTAAATACTCCAACCAAAAGACAGATAGGCTGAATGGATACAAAAACAAGACCTGTATATATGCTGTCTACAAGGGACCCACTTCAGATCTAGAGACACATACAGACTGAAAGCGAGGGGATGGAAAAAGGTTTTCCATGCAAATGGAAATCAAAAGAAAGCTGGAGTAGCAGTACTCATATCAGACAAAATAGACTTTAAATTAAGACTGTTACAAGAGACAAAGAAGGACACTATGTAATGATCAAGGGATCAATCCAAGAAGAAAATATGACAATTGTAAATATACATGCACCCAACATAGGAGCAATTCAATATATAAGGCAAATGTGAACAGCCATAAAAGGCGAAATCAACAGTAATACAATAATAATGGGAGACTTTGACACCCCACTTACATCAATGGACAGAACATCCAGACAGAAAAATCAGTAAGGAAACACAGGCCTTAAGTGACACATTAGACTGGATAGACTTAATTGATATTTATAGAGCATTCTATCCAAAAGTAGCAGAATACACATTCTTTTCAAGTGCACATGGAACATTCTCCAGAATACATCTCATACTGGGTCACAAAGCAAGCTTCAGTAAACTTAAGAAAATTGAAATTGTATCAAGCATCTTTTCCAACCACAATGTTATAAGATTAGAAATCAACTACAAGAAAAAAACTGCAAACCGCCCCCCCACCACACAAACACAAGGAGGCTAAACAACCTGCTACTAAACAACCAAAACAATATGCTACTAAACAACTAATGGGTCACTAAAGAAGTCAAAGAGGAAATTAAAAAAATACCTAGAGACAAATGAAAATGAAAACATAATGATCCAAAACCTATGGGACAGAGCAAAAGCAGTTCTAAGAGGGAAGTTTATAGCTATACAAACTTACCTCAGGAAACAAGAAAAACCTCAAATAAACAACCTAACCTTACACCTAAAGCAACTAGAGAAGAACAACAAACAAATCCCAAAGTTAGAAGAAAAGAAATCATAAGGCTCAGAGCAGACATAAATAAAATAGAGACTAAAAAACAATAGAAAACAATCAATGAAACTAAAAGCTGATTCTCTGAAAAGATAAACAAAATTGATAAATCTTTAGCCAGACTCATCAAGAAAAAAAGGGAGAGGGCCCCAAATCAATAAAATTAGAAATGAAAAAGAAGTTACAACCGACACCACAGAAATACAAAGGATCATGAGAAACTACTACTATCAACTATATACCAATAAAATAGACAACCTTGAAAAATGGACAAATTCTTAAAAAGGTACAATCTCCCAAGACTTAGCCAGGAAGAAATAGAATATATGAATAGACCAATCACAAGTGCTGAAATTGAAACTGTGATTTAAAAACTCCCAACAAACAAAAGTCCAGGACCAGATGGCTTCACAGGGAAATTCTATCAAACATTTAGAGAGGAGTTAACACCCATCCTTCTGAAACTATTTCAAAAAATTGCAGAGGAAGAAACATTTCCAAACTCAATGAAGCCACCATCACTCTGATACCAAAACCAGACAAGGATACTACGAAAAAAGAAAATTACAGACCAATTATCACTGATGAACATAGACACAAAAATCCTCAACAAAATATTAGCAAACAGAATTCAAAAAGACATTAAAAGGATCACATACAATGATCAAGTGGGATTTATCCCAGGAATGCAAGGATTTTTCAATATCTGCAAATCAATCAGTGTGATACCCCACATTAACAAACTGAAGAATAAAAACCATATGATCATCTCAATAGATGCATTAAAAGCTTGATAAAATTCCACATCCATTTACAATAAAAGCTCTCCAGAAAGTGGGCACAGAGGGAACCTACCTCAACATAATATAGGCCATATATGACAAACCCACAGCTAACATCACACGTAATGCTAAAAGCTGAAAACATTTCCTCTAAGATCAGGAACAAGACAAGGATGTCCACTCTTGCCACTATTATTCAACATAGTTTTGGAAGTCCTAGCCATGGCAATCAGAGAAGAAAAAGAAATAAAAGGAATCCAAGTTGGAAAAGAAGAAGTAAAAGTGTCACTGTCTGCAGATGACATGATACTATACACAGAAAATCCTAAAGACACCACCAGAAAACTACTAGAGCTTATCAATGAATTTGGTAAAGTGGCAGCATACAAAATTAATATGCAGAACTCTGTGGCATTTCTATACACTAACAATGAAAGGCCAGAAAGAGAAATTAAGGATGCAATCCCATATATCATTGCATCAAAAAGAATGAAATACCTAGGAATAAACCTACCTAAGGAGGCAAAACACCTGTACTCCAAAGACTATAAGACACTGATTAAAGAAAAATCAAAGATGGTACAAATAGATGGAAAGATATATCATGTTCTTGGATTGGAAGAATCAATATTGTCAAAATGACTATGCTACCCAATGCAATCTACGAATTCAGTGCAATCCCGATCAAATTACTAATGACAGTTTTCACAGAACTAGAAGAAAAATTTTAAAAATTTGTATGGAAACACAAAAGACCCCAAGTAGCCAAAGGAATTTTGAGAAAGAAAAATGAAGCTGGAGGAATCAGGCTCTGTGACTTCAGACTATACTACAAAGCTACAGTCATCAAAACAGCATGGTATTGGCACAAAAACAGAAATATAGATCAATGGAATAGGGTAGAAAGCCCAGAAATAAACCCATGCACCTATGGTCAATTAATCTATGACAAAGGAGGCAAGAATACACACTGGAGAAAAGACAGTCTCTTCAATAAGTGGTGCCAGGAAAACTGGACAGCTACATGTAAAAGAATGAAACTAGAACATTCTCTAACACCACATACAAAAATAAACTCAAAACGGATTAAAAAACTAAATGTAAGACCGGATACTATAAAACTCCTAGAGGAAAACATAGGCAGAACACTTATTACATAAATTGCAGCAACATCTTTTTGGATCCGTCTCCTAGAGTAATGGAAATAAAAATAAAAAAACAAATGGGGCCTAATTAGACTTAAAAGCTTCTGCACAGCAAAGGAAACCATAAACAAAAATACAGCCTCCAGAATGGGAGAAAATATTTGTAAATGATGCTACTGACAAGGGATTAATCTCTAAAATATATAAATAGTTCATACAGCTCAATATCAAAAAAACAAACAACCCAATCAAAAAATGGGCAGAAGATCTAAATAGACATTTCTCCAAAAAATACATACAGATGACTAAAAGCACATGAAAAGATGCTCAACATCACTAATTATTAGAGAAATGAAAATCAAAACTATAATGAGGTACCACCTCGCACTGTTCAGAATGACCATCATCAAAAAGTCTACAAATAATAAACGCTAGAGAGGGTGTGGAGAAAAAGGAATCCTCCTACATCGTTGTTGGGAATATAAATTGGTACAGCCACTATGGAGAAGAGTATGGAGGTTCCTTAAAAATCTAAAAATAGAGCTACCATGTGATTCAGCATTCCCACTCCTGGGCATATACCTGGAGAAAACCATAATTGGAAAAGATACACGCACCCCAGTGTTCATAGCAGCAGTATTTACATTGGCCAGGACATGGGGGCAACCTAAGTGTCCATCAACAGATGAATGGATAAAGAAGATGTGGCACATATACACATATATATGTGTATATATATATGATATACACACACATATATTACACAATGGGATATTACTCTGTCATTAAAAAGAATGAAATAATGCCATCTGCAGTAACACAGATGGACCTACAGATTATCATACTAAGTGAAGTAATCCAGACAGAAAGACAAATATCATATGATAGCGCTTATATGTGGAATCAAAAAAAAATGATACAAATGAACTTATTTACAAAACAAATAGACTCACAGACATAGAAAACAAACTTACAGTTACCAAAAGGGGAGGTGGGGATAAATTAGGAGTTTGGGATTAACATATACATACTACTCTATATAAAATAGACGACCAAAAAGGACCTACTATATAGCACAGGGAACTATACTCAATATCTTATAATAACCTATAATGGAAGAGAAAGTAAAAAAAAGCATATATTCACATACATATATACATATATAACTGAATCACTTCACTGTACATTGAAACTAACATAACATTGTAAATCAACTATATTTCAATTAAAAATTTTTTTTAATTAAAAATTAAAGAGAAGGCACCATTTTCTATGTAATCTGTTAACACAATGTACTAAAACCTACCATTTCTCTCTTTTCCAAGCAGGCAAAAACAAAACCAAAATCAACATACTGGCCACCACAGGCCAGACTCTTCACCCTTGTCTCAGCCACCCTGCTCGATTTAGGGAATGCCATCAGCCCACTCACAGGGAGGCCCCTCCCATGTCACTGCTCTCTCCTCCTGGCTCCCCTCCCACTGACACGTTTAATCAGGAAGTCTCCAGGGGAGGAAGGTTCCCTCTGAGATAACAAACATCCCCACAAAACATAAAATATGGGTGAAATGATTATTTCCAAGGCTGCCTGTGCTGAGCTTTCTGAACAGATCATCCATGACATGCTATTTTATCAAATGACCAGCCTCACTTTAACTCTCACTTTGTCATTAGTTAAATCCTCACTGAATTAATTTCTTGTCAGTCATAAAGATCACTTACTTGGAAAGAATGTCTTGAAAGCACATTGTAGAAGCCTCTTGGGAAAACTCATCTTTATCTTAGTTACTAATTAGATGGATTTGTTCCAGCTGTAAGTGAAAATATTCCCATGTGTGTAGCTGAACGGGAATTTTGTTTCCGACACCGACATTTTACTGGAAATCTCTGCATTGTCTATCAGGAGAGTAACCAAACTTAGAATTCCCCCCAGAAACAATGGTCTCTGCATTCGTGAGGATAGTCTGGAGCAGGAGGGTAGCTGCCTTGCCTTGCCATCGTTATCGGGTCTCAAGAATGTTTCCTTTCAATAACTCCAACACACAGCTTACTCTTCGGTCTTACCCAGCTCCCCATCACTCCCTAGTAGGCCCTTCCACAGCCCCATACCTCCGCAGTGCCTGGAAACCATTCCCACCCTCTGTGCCCAACCCTCCTCCCTCTCCTAAACTCCCATTCATGCTCCCAAACCCAACACAACTGTCACATTCCCAGCAAACGTGCCCCCAATAGCCCCCTCCTCAGCAGAACCAGCTTCCCTGGGTCCTATGGACCCTTTTGTTCCAGCCTCGGAAAGAAAGCCATCCTGCTTACATGGCTGCTCCCTTGGACCATAGACCCCACAGCTGTAGGGACCTTTTCTAGACTCCTTAGCATCTCAGTGCTCAGCACAGGGCCTGAAACAAGGGAGCGCTCACACCTGGTTTTTGAGGTTTTGGAGGAGCTTGAACTGAAATACAGGGGGTCATTGAGGCCAACATGGGTTCTCCTTTTTTTGCCCCAAGATAAATCTCTTTGGCCTGGGACAAGCATTTCAGTATCTTTTGATGAATGGATAGATAGGCTGACCAATAGCACAGAAATGCAAGATGAATCCTCCGTCATCACCCTCCCACTGCAGGCCTAGAATCCTTTTTGGCTTACTCACCTCTCCAGCAGTCTAAAACATCTCCCACTGGACAGGAAGGCTGGTGACCACCCTCTGTTCTTTGCCACAGGGATTGCACAGCAGTGATGATTACCTTTGGCCTCTGACATCCTTGGCCATTGCAGACCTGGAAATTCCAGCAGTGTTGGCTGTTGACCAGCATTGGAGGAACCAATGAACAATCATAGAGTTGCACGTTTTTTAATTTTTCACAAAGTGCTCTAGAAGGCAAGTAGTTTATCACTTCCCCACCCTGAAACGACAGAGCATGACAGACAGTGTAGGATGCTGGGATGCTGGCTCTTGTTTTCCAGAGTTCCTGGAGCAGGCCCCAGTGAACAAAGCAAGGCCCGTGCAGTGTGTCGTCTGCATATTGTAGACACTCAGTCCACACTCAGCGGCATCAGCACTGCTGAAGTCAGGGCGGTCCATCCAGAAGATTACACCTTGGATTTCAAGATCCAGAGAGGGTTTAACTTCCAGAGGCAGACAGCAGGTGCCATGACGGAGGCAAAGTCCTCTGACACTGCGAAGGTCTAATGTCTTGACTTAAGGCTAGACGGGAGGCAGGAAAGAATAATGAGGTCAAGGAATCCCTGGATTGCTGAAGAGATGACCTTCTAAAGAAAAGCTGCGTCTGCAGCTCACAATGTTCACAATGAAAGAACACTGCTTGGGATTCTAGACCTGAGTGGAGAAAAGCAACGGCTGGGCTAACAGAGCCAGAATTTTATTCACAGTAGAACAGTCCTAATCTAAAATTCTAGAATTTATGAACAATGCCTTTTAAGAATGAGAATTCATAAACCCACCAGACCAGCTGACAGGGAAAAAGAAAAAAAAAACACCAACGTTCTCTATGAAACATAACCACACAAAAATTAATTAAATCTTACTCCATTCCCAATACCTCAGCCACCGGCCACCCCTTTAAAAAAAAAACAAACCATGAAATTCACACACATTTGCACACACTCAAATACGCAAACGAAGTACAGCATACCCAAGGAAACCTTAGGAATCGCCCAAGGGTTCTTCACTAGCTCCCCAGATGCTCTGCTTTTCTCGACCAAGAGTCAAGCTCTGATAGCTATGTCTAAGCAGTAAAAATCAGGCAGCTGAGATCCCTTCCCTCAGTCTCCTAGCTTATTGGTCAATGCAGAAGAACCAACCATAAGTCAAGAGGGAAGGCCAAGGCTGGTGTTCTGTGGAAGGAAGCTGCCGGGTTGTCCTGCAGCCTGGGGCCCTCATGGGGAGCAGGAAGCTTGGTGCACCCAGCAAGGCCACCAACGGGTTCTGCTCCAAAGCATGAAGCTCAGAGTCAACACCCAGGACACAGAGAGAGGAGCGTGTGTGGATGGGATGCTTGGGGAGGGGATTTCTGGAGACCAACTTTTACTGCTTGCAGGCATGAGAACAGAAACCTAAAGCAAACCGTCATGAGATATCCAAGGATCACAGACGGTGGAGCTGAAACAGATGATGTAGTCCAACTCTGCATTTTACATAAAATCCATTTATGAAGAAAGCAGAGAGGTGGTCTGCCCAGGATCCTGACTCCAAGGCTTCCCTGGTTGTTGGTCTAAATCAGTTGATCAGTCCATTGTTTCTAACCAAGGTCTCTCGCCTGAGGTGGAGAATCATTTGTTTCCAGAAGGTTAGAATCTCCCACTCAACAGGCCTCCCTGTAAGAGTCAGGCTGGGAAATGCAGAAGAACCAGATTCTGGAACCAACGTGTCTACACTCACCACTTCCCAGTTGGCAATAAAAGCCTGACATATATGTTTCTCTGCCTTATCCTACAGACATTTCCCCCACATTTTGTAAAATAAATAATTCAAAATAGAATGAAAATCCCAGGCAAGGACAGTTTCTGGCCTGAAGATGTGCTCTGCCTCTTAACAGTGACTCATAAAACTCACACCTGCAATTCACTCCCAGGCTCAGGGTGGAGAGGACAGTCTGACGTGCTGGAGCAGCACATGAACCCCCGGGGCAGCAATTACACACCAGCCCCAGCCCCTTATATATTAAATTTATCTTCATAAATAGAGCATCCCAACTCAAGTGACCATAATAAAGAAGGCCAAAGTTTGAGTGTTTTCCTCAAATATCTACACAAACCCTCAAATATCTACGAAACTATATCCTCATGGCAAAATGGACACCTCCTCATGGGAGCTTCAATTGCCATGATAGTCAAATGCCAAGTCACACACAGACCCAAATACCCATCCCTGTTGGATAACGGGGACTAAGATGAAAAAGTCACTTTGCAATAAGGCTCATGGCAAATGCCTTTAAAGAAAAAGCCCAATTAATTTGATTTTAAATGATCTGATTCCCCCTCCCCCACACCCCAAACTTGGAACATACTCAAGTTTTCAAGGTCACATCTATGACATAAAATGGGCCCACTAGACCAATAGATGTGGTCCAGTTGACTTGGCTGCCAGGCCTACCCATTTATTGATGTGATAGTGTGGTGATCACCTTTCCCTTGGACGAATCTCTGAGCCATGCTGTTCAACCTCAATGTGGGAGCCAGTATCATATGGATAATGAACTGAGGGACAAGGTGTCTGGATTGAAGTTCATCTTAATGGTTGCCATAAAGCCTATTTTCTAGCCATCTAGGAAATTTGGGTTTAGTTTCCCTATTCTCTTCCCCTGTCAAAAACATACTAATTTTGATCAATCACATTAGACCACTTTGGTTAGATGATCGTGACCATGAAAAGAAACTGGAACAAACATATCAACAGCCCATTAGGAAAACCAAAGGGCAGTAAACCCCCCATGGAACCCTCATAGCTCATCTCTCGAAGGCACAGTGTCCAGGGAGGTTGGCGGTGGCAGGGCCTCTGTGTTCTTGGCATTGCGGTAGATGTGACCCTGCTTCCTGGACTTCCAGGCATGTGTCCTGTCCCAGTCAGTGGCCACTGTCTCATTGTCCCAGATGGTTGAGGTCTCCGTGTCACTCAGATACCCTGGCTGGCCTGTGTAGTGTGTTGGGTAGATGAGCAAGGGTTCTGCAGAGAAGGCTTTCAAGTCCCTGGATTCGTAATGCTCCATGTACTCAGCACTGAAAACAAGAGGTGTACAGGTGGGTGAGGGGGCAGGACACTTACAGAACAGGGGAAAAGAGCCCCACTTGCTATCTCTTAAATTCTCATAGATTCATTTGATTATTTTTCAAGCTGTGTCCTGTGTGGAAAATTTTAGTCTACGAACACAATACAGTTTTCTTTAAAAGCTTTCAGATGGTCTAAACAAATGCACAAAGAAAAAGGTCAAGATGTTTCTGTTGTATTTGGATAGACTAGTTTAAAAATGAATTTCAGGTCTTATTCTAAAAATTAAGGATTAAGCTATGTTGGACCATAATAATAAATAAATGTGATCACTTTGTAGAAAATGCTCTGTTCCTGGATTAATAAATTAGACAGCTGGGAGCTGGATGGCAATGAAGGGTTGAGTGATGTGGTGTAGGCTTGGAGGCACATCAGCGTGGCTTTGCATTCCAGCGACAAGTGAGTGTAAAGTGGAGGGACAACTTGCCCTCCCTCCCAGGGCTCCTGTGCAGATTACTCGAGATGACATCTGCTTGGCTGCTAGGTCTCAATTTCCTTTCTGTTGAGGGGATGATGATTGACCTCCATGTTTATGTTGGGAAGCAGAGATAAAAATCAGTCTCCAACATGTTGTCCATCTTTACTGAAGACAGGAGACAAAATGAGCAAGATGCAGGACAAGAACACTCAACTGCTAACATGAAGACTATCTAGGGAGGAATCACCCAGCAACTGAGAGAAGAAGCCAAGGTTAGAACCTGGTCTTCTGCTCCAGTAATGAATTTAAGGAAGCACTGATCAAGCAGCTATTATGTATAGAGTTTGGACTAGGCTCTAAGGACACAGAGATGAAAGATGGTTCCTGCCTCAGGGGCTCATAAGTAATTGGGGAGACTGACACATAAACCCATAATTTACCATGCCCTTGATAAGCACTAGGTCAGAGTGAATTCCCAGGCTACAGGAACCCTAGCATCACACTGCTTCTTCTATGGACACCTTGCTCAGAGGCCACCTCCACTCTCCCTGAGCCTCTAACACATCTCTGTGATTGCAGGTATCACAATATATCACAATGACTGTTCTCAAGTCTGGGTTTCCGACTAGCCTGTGAGCTACTGCCTGGCCAACAGTACACACAATGGACTAAGAAATGAACAGAAAAATCTGAGGTGTTTAGGAAGATGACCTTCACCTTGAGGTGTATATGGGTTTATGGAAGTAAGAAAATCAGAGATGAGAGGACTGAGCAGATTACGTCCAGTTAAACTACCCACTGTGTATTAAAGAGGACTCCTATGCAAGACTCACCATTTCTGCCTCATCTTCCCCATCTGTAAAAGGGGATAATCACTCAAATTGGCCTCTCTGGGTCATGATTATGGAAAGATCACTTAGGAAAGTAGTACCCCTTAAAATATATTAAGTATTACCCAGAAACCAAGTAGCATAATTCATGAATGGATTGTGCTCAAGGGATAGGCAGGCAGTTCAGGGTAACTCACACAGGATGCTTGTTGTACATGATTGGCAGAAACTCATCCACTGGTAGCATCTTCCCAAAAGGATTGGCTCCAACAAGCTTCTGTGCTCCTTCCAGAGAGATGACATAGCCCAGAGTCCAGTAAGAATAGTCAGCTTCGACCAGATTTACCACATTGGGCACAGCTTTCTCTGGCTCTTTTAGTTGCATCCTCTTCCTGCCAATATAACTAAAAGTAAATGGGTGGAGGAGAAAATTCCAATTTTAGTATTAAACATCCATAAGAATGGAGCACAGCTTTGCAGACTTTTGAAAGCTTGGACCAAGTGTGTCTTATTTAAATGTATCACACAACAAGGCACATCACATCAACCATGGCTGTCATCTCCCATCAATGGGGCCATTTCTGTGGCTCCACTTATCAACATCACAACTATTCTTGCCTAGCAGACTGTTAAAGCATGAAAGTTGAGATGTAGAGATTAAAAGATCTTTCAGAGGTTCGAGACAAGATGGCAGAATAGAAGGACTTGAGCTCACCTCCTCTCACAAAAACACCAAAATCACAACTAACTGCTGAACAACCACTAACAAAAAAGACTGGAACCTACCAAAAAAGATATTCTACATCCAAAGATAAAGAAGAAGCCACAGTGAGATGGCAAGAGGGGTGCATCTGGGATACAATCAAATCCTATACCCACTGGGTGGGTGACCCACAAACTGGAAAATAATTATATTGCAGTGGTTCTCCCACAGGAGTGAGAGTTCTGAGCCCCACATCAGGCTCCCTGTTCTGGGTGCTCTGACATTAGGAGGAAGAGCCCCCACAGCATTTGGCTTTGAAGGCCAGCAGGGCTTGATTACAGAAACTCCACAGGACTGGGAAAAACAGAACCTCCACTCTTGGAGGATGCACACAAGGTCTCATGCACAGTGGGACCCAGGGTGAAAGCAATGACTTCAGAGGAGCCTGGGGCAGAGCTACCTGATGGTCTTGGAGGGTCTCCTGAGTAGGCAGGAAAGAGGCTGTGGCTCACTGTGGTGACAAGGACACTGGTGGTGGAGGTACTGGGGAGTATTCATTGGTATGAGCTCTCCTGGAGGCTGCCATTTTGACACCAAGAACTGGCCCCACACAAAAGCCTGTAGGCCTAAAGTCTTCCTGAGCCCACAGCTGCCTCCAAACACACCCCTTGACACAACCCTGCCTACCAGAGAGACAAGACCCAGCTCCACCCACCAGTGGGCAGGTACCAGTCCCTGCCACCAGGAAGCCTGAACAAGACTCTAGACCAGCCTCGCCCACCAGGCAGCAGAAAACAGAAGCAAGAGGAACTATAATCGTTCAGCCTGTGGAAGAGAGAGTGCACGAAAAGTTAGACAAAATGAGATGGCAGAGGAGTACGTTCCAGACGAAGGAACAAGATAAAACCCCAGAAGAGCAACTAAGTGAAGTGGAGATAGGCAACCTACCTGATAAAGAATTCAGAGTAATGATAGTAAAGAGTATACAAGATCTCAGAAAAGGAATGGAGGCACAGACTGAGAAGATACAAGAAATATTTAACAAAGGACTAGAAGATATAAAGAACAAAGTTGAACAATACAATAACTGAAATGAAAAATAGACTAGAAGCAATCAATAGTAGAAAGAATGAGGCAGAAGAAAGGATAAGTGAGCTGGAAGACAGACTGTTGGAAATCACTGCTTCAGAACAGAATAAAGAAAAAAGAATGAAAAGAAATGAGGACAGTTTAAGAGGCCTCTGGGACAACATTAAACTCATAAATATTCACATTATGGTGGTCCCAAAAGGAGAAGAGAGAGAGAAAGGACTTGAGAAAATATTTGAAAAGATAATAGCTGAAAGTTTCCTTAAGATGGGAAAGGAAGCAGTCACCCAAGTCCAGGAAATGCAGAGAGTACATAGAGGATAAACCCAAGGAGGAACATGCTGAGACACATAATAATCAAATTGAGAAAAATTAAAAAGATAAAATATTAAAAGTGATGAGGGAAAAGCAACAAATAACATACAGGGAATCCCCATAAGGTTATCACCCGATTTTTCAGGAAAAACTCTGCAGGCCATTAGTGGCATGATATACTTAAAGTAATGAAAGGGAAAAACGTACAACCAAGCATACTCTACCCACCAAGGCTCTCATTCAGATTTGATGGACAAATTAAAAGCTTTACAGACAAGCAAAAGCTAAGAGAATTCACCACCACCCAACCAGCTTTACAACAAATGCTAAAGGAACTTCTCTAGGTGGAAAAGAAAAGGCCACAACTAGAAACAAGAAAAGTATGAATGGGAAAGCTCACTAGTAAAGGCAAACATACAATAAAGGTAGAAAATCATCCACACACAAATATGGTATCAAAACCAGCAATCATGAGAAGAGGAGAGTACAAATACAGTATATATGAAATGTACTTGAAATTAAGAGACCAGCAACTTAAAACAATCTTGTATTTATATAGACTGCTATATCATTGTAACCACAAACAAAAAAAAAACTACAATAGATATACACACAAATAAGAAAAAGGAATCCAAACAAAACACTAAAGATAGTCATCAAATCACAAGAGAACAAAAGAGGAAAGGAAGAATGAAGACCTACAAAAACAAATCCAAAACAATTAACAAAATGGCAACAAGAACATACATATAGATTATTACCTTAAATGTACACAGATTAAATGCTCCAACCAAAAGACATAGATGGGCTGAATGGATACAAAAACAAGACCCATATATATGCTGTCTACAAGAGACTCACTTCACACCTAGGGACACATACAGACTGAAAGTGAGGGGATGGAAAAAGATATTCCATGCAAATGGAAATCAAAAGAGAGCTAGAGTAGCAATTCTCATATCAGAAAAAATAGACTTTAAAATAAACATTATTACAAGAGACAAAGAAGGACACTACATAATGATCAAGGGATCAATCCAAGAAGAAGACATAACAATTGTAAATATTTATGCACCCAACTATATGCACCCAACATAGGAACACCTCAACACATAAGGCAAATGCTAACAGCCATAAAAGGAGAAATCAATAGTAACACAATAATAGTGGGGGACTTTAACACTCCACTTACATCAATGGACAGATCACCCACACAGAAAATCAGTAAGGAACACAGGCCTTAAATGACACAATAGACCAGAGAGACTTAATTGATATTTATAGAGCATTCTATCCTAAAGCAGGATACATATTCTTTTCACGTGCACATGCAACATTCTCCAGGATAGATCACATGCTGTGCCACAAAGCAAGCCTCAGTAAATTTAAGAAAATTGAAATCATATCAAGCATCTCTTCTGACCACAATGCTATGAGATTAGAAATCAACTTCAAGAAAAAAAAAAACTAAAACAAAACAAAACACAAAACACGTGGAGGCTAAACAATGTGCTACTAAGCAACCAACAGATCACTGAAGAAATCAAAGAGGAAATCAAAAAATACCTAGAGACAGATGAAAATGAAAATGCACTGATTGAAAACCTATGGGATGAAGAAAAAGCAGTCCTAAAAGGGAAGTTCATAGCAATACAATCCTACCTCAGGAAACAAGAGAAATCTCAAACAACCTAACATTACACCTAAAGCAACTAGAGAAAGAAGAACAAACAAAGCCCAAAGTTAGTAGAAGGAAAGAAATCATAAACCTCAGAGCAGAAATAAATGAAATAGAGACAAAGAAGACAATAGAAAAGGTAAATGAAACTAAAAGCTTGTTCCTTGAATAGATTAAATTGATAAAATGACAGCCAGACTCAACAAGAAAAAAAAAGGGAAAGGGCTCAAATCAATAAAATCAGGAATGAAAAAGGAAAAGTTACAACCAACTCCACAGAAATACAAAGGATCACAAGAGACTACTACTATCAACTATATGCCAATAAAATGGAGAGCCTAGAAGAAATGGACAAATTCTTAGAAAGGTACAATCTCCTAAGACTAAACCAGGAAGAAATAGAAAATATGAACAGACCAATCACAAGTACTGAAATTGAAACCGTGATTTAAAAACTCCCAACAAACAAAAATCCCAGACCAGACGGCTTCACAGGCGAATTCTATCAAATATTTAGAGAAGAGTTAACACCTTCTGAAACTGTTCCAAAAATTGCAAAGGAAGGAACACTCCCAAACTCATTCTATGAGGCCAGCATCACCCTGATACCAAAACCAGACAAGGATACTACAAAAAAAGAAAATTACAAGCCAATTATCACTGATGAGCATAGACACAAAAATCCTCAACAAAATATTAGCAAACAAAATCCAACAAGACATTAACAGGATCATATACCATGATTGCGTGGGATTTATCCCAGGGATAAAAGGATCTTTCAGTATCCACAAATCAGTGTGATACACCACATTCACAAACTGAAGAATAAAAACCATTATGATCACCTCAATAAATGCAGAAAAAGCTTTTGATAAAATTCCACATCCATTTATGATAAAAACTCTCCAGAAAGTGGGCATAGAGGGAACCTACCTCAACATAATAAAGGCTATATATGACAAACTCACAGCTAACATCATACTTAATGGTGAAAAGCTGAAAACATTTCCTCTAAGATCAGGAACAAGACAAGGATTTTCCCTCTTGCCACTTTTATTCAACATAGTTTTGGAAGTCCTCCACAGCAATCAGAGAAGAAAAAGAAATAAAAGGAATCCGAATTGGAAAAGCAGAAGTAAAACTGTCACTGTTTGCAGATGACATGACTCTATACATAGAAAACCCTAAAGATGTTACCAGAAAACTACTAGAGCTCATCAATGAATTCTGTAAAGTGACAGGATACAAAATTAATACACAGAAATCTGTTGCATTTCTATACACTAACAACAGAAGGTCAAAAAGAGAAATTAAGGTTACAATCCCATTTACCATCGCATCAAAAAGAATAAAATACCTAGAAATAAACATACCTAGGAATGCAAAAGACCTGTAACTCCAAAAACTATAAGACACTGATGAAAGAAATCAAAGATGACAAGATATACCATGTTATTGGATTGGAAGAATCAATACTGTCAAAATGACTATACTACCCAAGGCAATCTACAGATTTAATGCAATACCTATCAAATTACCAATGGCATGTTTTACAGATTTAGAATAAAAAAATCTTAAAATTTGTATGGAAACACAAAAGACCCTAAATAGCCAATGCAATCTTGAGAAAGAAAAACGGAGCTGGAGGGATCAGGCTCCCTGACTTCCAGCTATGCTATAAAGCTACAGTAATCAAAACAGTAAGCTACTGGCACAAAGACAGACATATAGATCAATGGAACAGGATAGAAAGCCCAGAAATAAACCCACACACCCATGGTCAATTAATCTACAACAAAGGAGGCAAGAATATACAATGGAGAAAAGATGTCCCTTCCATAGGTGGTGCTGGGAAAACTGACAGCCACATGTTAAAGAATGAAACTAGAACATTCTCTAATACCATACACAAAAATAAACTCAAAATGTATTAAAGGGCTTCCCTGGTGGCGCAGTGGTTGCGCGTCCGCCTGCTGATGCAGGGGAACTGGGTTCACGCCCCAGTCTGGGAGGATCCCACATGCCGCGGAGCGGCGGGGCCCGTGAGCCATGGCTGCTGAGCCTGTGCGTCCGGAGCCTGTGCTCCGCAACGGGAGAGGCCGCAGCGGAGGGAGGCCCGCATACCACACACACACAAAAAAAAATGTATTAAAGACCTAAATGTAAGACCAGATACTATAAAACAGAGGAAAATAGGCAGAACACTTTTGGACATAAATCACGGCAATGTCTCTTTGGTTCCACCTCCTAAAGTAATGAAAATAAAAACAAAAATAGACACATGGGACCTAGTTAAACTTAGAAACTTTTGCACAGAGAAGGAAACCATAAACAAAATAAAAAGACAATGTACAGAATGGGAGAAAATATTTGCAAATGATGTGACCTACAAGGGATTAATCTCCAAAATATACAAACAGCTCATGCAGCTCAATATCAAAAAAACAAACCACCCAATCAAAAAATGGGCAGAAGACATGGCCGCTGAGCCTGCGCGGCCTGCGCGTCTGGAGCCTGTGCTCCGCAGCGGGAGAGGCCGCAGCAGTGAGAGGCCTGCGTACTACAAAAAAAAAAAAAAAAAAAAAAAAAAAAATGGGCAGAAGGTCTAAATAGACATTTCTCCAAAAAATACATACAGGTGGCCAAAAGCACATGAAAAGCTGCTCAACATCACTAAATATTAGAGAAATGCAAATCAAAACTACAATAAGGTATCAACTGACACTGGTCAGAATGCCCATCATCAAAAAGTCTACAAACAATAAATGCTAAAGAGGGTGGAGAGAAAAGGGAACCCTTCTACACTGTTGGTGGGAATGTAAATTGGTACAACCACTATGGAGAACAGCATGGAGGTTACTTAAAAATCTAAAAATAGAACTACATATGATCTAGCAACCCCATTCCTGGGCATATAATCTGGAGAAAACCGTAATTCAAAAATGTACATGCAGCCAATGTTCAGAGCAGCATTATTTACAATAGCCAAGACATGGAAGCAACTTAAATGTCCATTGACAAAGAAATGGATAAAGGAGATGTGGTCCACATATACAATGTAATATTAGTCATAAAAAAAGAATGAAATAATGCCATTTGCAGCCACATGGATGGGCCTAGAGATTATCATAGTAAGTGAATTAAGTCAGACAGAGAAAGACAAATATCATATGATATCACTTATATGTGGAATCCAAAAAAATGATACAAATGAACTTATTTACAAAATGGAAACAGACTCACAGACTTAGTAAACAAACTTATGGTTACCAAAAGGGCAAGGTGGGGTGACGCAAGAGGGAAGAGATATGGGAACATATGTATATGTATAACTGATTCACTTTGTTGTAAAGTAGAAACTAACACACCATTGTAAAACAGTTATACTCCAATAAAGATGTTAAAAAAAAAAAAGGGTAAGGTGGAGGGGAGGGATTAATTAGGAGGTTGGGATTAACACACACACACTACTATATATAAAATAGATAATCAACAAGGACCTACTGTATAACGCAGGGAAATATACTCAATATTTTGTAATAACATATATGGGAAAAGAATCTGAAAATTATAAATTAATCACTTTGCTATACACATGAAACTAACACAACATTGTAAGTCCATTATACTCCAATATAAAATAAAGATAAAAAACATTTCATGACAAAAAAGGTCTTTCAGATCATTTCCCAAAGATGGTATAGGATTTCTAGCTGTGTTTACAGTGGTTGGAAGGGGACAACAAAGGCCAGATGTGAGAATCCTGAGTTTGCTTTCAAGTCCCCAGAGTTTCAGCCTGGGGACTTGATATTTTCTGCACAGTTCTCCAAACTCTGGTGGTAAACACAAGACAGAAAATGCTTTGGGAAAGATACAGTCCACAGTAAAAGACCTAGGAAGCCAAGAGTAGCCCCAAAGGGGTTTCCTCCAGGGGAGAATGAATGACAACACCTGCCTGGCTTTCTCCCTCTCACCCAGCTCTGCCTATGCTTCCTCCTGGGTCCTGTCTTCCATGAACAACTTCTGCAACACAGGATGTACCCTCAGCCATTCCTACCTTCCCCAGTCTACTCATGCATCTGTGATCCATTATTTTTGTCTGGCGCCTAGTTGTTTCCACTTGCCTGGACCAAGTTGAGGAGGTCTGGCTTCCTACCTGCTAGGTAAAGCTGACTTGCTCTATTTTGCCCTAAAACTATCTCTTTCAACATTCAAGGGATCACACTTACCGAAACATCCTAGGATTTGTAGAATAAGTCTATGTTCACCTTCGGTTCTTCTGAGGACAAATATACCTGTCTCTCAGCCAATGTCTCTTCAGAGCAAAGAGGCTGAATTTCTCTCATGTACCATGTGGAAGAGAAAATCCTACTGAGCACTTGAGATGTGGCCAGGTGACTGAGGAACTGAGTTTGTACTCAATTTATTAATTTTACTAAATTTAAATTGTAATTAAAAAATTGAAGATGTGTAAAATAATATTTTCTGTTAGACAAAATGTATTATTTCAGTAGGACTACAGTTTACTTCAACAGTTGAAAATTTAGCATCTGCATTGAGATGTGTTATATGCATAAAATACATACTGGATTTTGAAGACAGTATGAAAAAAGAATATAGACTATCTCATTGTTTTAAAATATTGATTATATGTTAAAATATTTGATATGTTGGATTCAATAAAATGTATTATTAAAGTTAATTTCACCTATTTTTATCTTTTAATATGATTACTAGAAAACTTTAAATGAGGTTTTTCACATTATATTTCTACTGACATGCTGCCCTAGATGATTTCAATGGCTTGTTCTATTCTTCCCACTTACTATTCTCATTTTCTGGAGAAACTTAATACTACAGTCACAGACAGTCTATCTGGTTTCATGTTTTGAGTTCAAATAACATTTGCTTTATTCATTTCAGAAAATGAGATGTGAAAAATTTGAAACCACTAATTCTTTATGATTACATAATAGATTTCAATGAAATATTGACTTGATCAGTCCAGGAAATTTGGGAAACATCTTTTTTTACAGTATCTTTCCCAGGACAATAACTTTTCTTTCTTGGATCTGTTGGTACTTTGTCCTGAGAAATGCATCAACCAAATTGGAAGTGAACTGGGATGTATGTCACCTCTAAGCTTTAGACTCCCCAAGTCCAGTCCTCTGTGATTCCAAGGCTTAACTGAAAATCACCTTTGCACATGTCATGTAAGCATAAAATAGCTTTCGGCCTCCAGGCCTGTGGGGCCTTAACCACAGGCTGCAGAGCCATAGATTCAGAAAGGCTGAGGTGTGGGGACTTTTGGAGGATTTTAGGAACAATGATCTGAAGAGAGTGCAGAATCTAATCACATGACAGGGTGCCAGCCTCTTTATTACATAGTCCTGGGTCTATTTCCCACAGGTTACTTGAGCCATTACTGGGTTTCTTTTGAGCTCAGAATGGTACATTTTCTAAGAGAAGAAGTATTCCACCCAGGCCCATAGTTAAGTTTCCCTCCGAGGATGGGAAGAGCAGGGACAGCTTGTCTGCTGCAGCTGCTCCAAAGGAACAGCCTCTGATTTGATGAAACTGCCTTTGACACACAGCTGGGAAGTGAACATAATGCTTGGGAACTTTCTGCCTCATTGGAGGGAAGTAAAAAGTGTCATCTTAGCATAAAAAGAAAAAGAAAGAGCAAGAGAGAGCTCAATTCCCAGAGGTAGCAGGCAACGAGCATTAACTAAATTGTCAGTTCGGAGCCAGTACTCCCTTGATGAGCCTGGTTTTTCTAAGACAGCCTCTGAGCCTCCACTAAGCCCAACTTTAGTGTTCTCCCTGTTGGCACAGCTTCCCTCCCCAACAGCTCTCCCACTGACCTTCCAAACCTCCCACACCATCAGAGGCTACAGAGGAAACCTGTTCTCCTGGGACCTGAGGCTCAAGTGTGACACAGGAACCTTGCCCTTGAATGGGTCCTCCCTCTACATACTCCCTCCATGTACCACACTGGTTCATGAGTGGATTTCTGCTGTGTTCCCAGATGAACACTCAGTCTGAAGGCCCCTGATCTGCAGGCAGACTCCAGATCTCAAAAAATCTCCCAAAGTTTCTTTCTCACCCTGAAGAGCATAGAGATGCAAAATCCAATGGTTATCCCCTACTCACTTCTTGTTTCTGGGAACATTTATGGAGAGAAAACCAGGTAAATGGAAGCTTGAGTTGCATCTCCTACGAGCTGGGGCTCTCTGCCCCTTGGAAAGAACTGAAAGCCTCTCAGTACTCTTTGAACAGCTTGTCATCTTCTCACTCACATCAGTTCCCAATCCAGCTGGACTCGATCAATATCATCCATCAGCTTCATGAGCTTCTTCTTAAACTGATGTTCAAAACGCACATCATCCTCAATAACAAGAGTCTTCTCCAGCTCTTGGTCAATTACCTGTAAAGGTCAGTGGGAAGATACCCTATGAAAAGTTGATACTTATTTATCTAATAAAAAATAGGTATCAAAAAGTCAAAAGTATAGTAGCACAACATGTAATAGCTCATAACTGGAATCTAAGTAAAAGTCCATCAACAGTAAAATGGATAAATAAACTGTGGTGTATTTACAGCAATGAGTGTAAATGATCTACAGTTAAATGCAAAGTTATAGGTGAATCTCACAAATGTAATGTTGAGAGATTGAACGGAACCATATGGTGTGTACACATAATAAAAGGATAAATGTAGACAAAACTATTCTGTGCTGTTAGAAGTCAGTAGAGTGGTCATCCTTGGGGAACTGATGGCTAGGAAAAAATACAGAGAAGGGCTGTGCTTCTGGGGTGCTGGTAACCAGTTTCTTGATGTAGGTGCTGGTTAACCTGGCTGTATTATTTAATTTGTGAAATGTCGTTGGCCAGTATCTTATGATCTACATATTTTTTCCTGTAAAATTTAAAGTTTATCTATAAAACAAAGTTTCTTGAATAAAAAAGATAGGCATAGACTGGATCATTAAGAGGGAGAAGGCCCTTTCAAGAAGACTTTCTTTGGGGACTCTATTTTCTTATGGGAACTGACCCTTAACCAAGAACCCCACACTTCAATACCACCCCTATCAATGTCTGATCTGTAAGACGGGGGTTCAAGTCCTGGCTCTGCCCCTTCTTGCCTGAACAAGATAACTATTTTCTCTTGGGTAAAATGGGCCCATCTCTCCTAACCCATCTCACATGACTTCCGGGTGATTTCTTATACTGAGTCACTTAATAAATGATGACATGCTAGATAAACACAAGGCATTCCTACTAAGAATGAGGATGCATCACTAGGAGTGTGGTCCCCAGAACATGGGTGTCTTCCCCTATCATCATCCCAAGTGGCATCAAGGCTACCCTTCCTTGTTTGTCACTGGCTTTGTGTCAGAGGGAGACATAAGGCAATGACAGCTTCCAAGCACACTCCCAGAACAGTTATGGGTTCACTTTATATCTGGCCCGAGTTCACCTACAAGGTCCCACTCTCCTTCCTCCTCATTAAAGAACTGAACATTGAAATGAAGCATTATTTACCTCTTTCCAGACAGAGTAGTGGCTAAGGAAGCAGCCAATTTCACCCCTAGTTAGAGGCCTGGAGGAGTAGGGATCTCGATATCCGGGCAGCATTTCAATATTCAGGGCCTTCAGCTGGCTTGTGTTGAGTGTCCTGCAAGACAGAACATGCCCCAAAATTAACAGGTTGAGAGGTCCCCACCACAGAAGCCAGAAGGAAGAGTTCTGCATATTCCCCAGAGCCTTTTTGCACACTGAGAAGGACTCCTCATGTTTCCCATTATTCCTTAGGAGCTCAAGGTTAATGTGTTGTGGTAGCATTATGAGATTTGTGAAGACAAGAAAGGGTCTTATACTTTATATACCCCTCGCAATGCCCAACACAGTTCTTAAGTATCATCACTGTTGATAACTTAGAGAAAGTATTTTCCTAATGAAGGAGAGTGGCTAACAGAAAGCTTAAATACTATTAAACACTGGAAGGCATGAGGGCAGGAAGGAATCAGAAGAGAAATTGTGTGCATGTGTACATCTTTCCTTTGGACCTAAAAAAAGGTTAAAGATAAAAATGCAGAGAGAATCTTGTAAGCAAGGGAGAAGTGACTCACTACATACAAAGTATTCTCAGTAAGATTAATAGCTGATTCTCATCAGAAACCGTGGAGGTCAGAAGGCAGAAGATTGATATATTCAAAGTGCTGACTGAAAGAGACCGTCAACCAAGAATTCTATATCTAGTCAAGCTAGCCTTCAAAAATGGAAAAATTAAGATATTCCCAGATAAACAAAAACAGTGTCACTAGTAGATCTGCTCTACAAGAAATACTAAAGGGAATCCCTTAGGCTGACATGAAAGGAAACTAGAGAATAACTCAAATCCACATAAAGAAAGAAAAGTAAATATAACTGCATAGGTATCAATAAATACAAATAATATAAGTGTTCTTTTGTTTATAACTTTTCCCCTTATCTGATTTAAATTATAGCTGCATAAAGCAATAAGAATAAATAATGTATAAAGAACATTATGTATAAAGAAATAATTTGTGTAACAATAGAACAAAGGAGGGGGGAAGGAATGAAGCTATATAGTAGCTAAGTTTTTATCTTATGGTTACCAAAAGGGCAAGGTGGGGTGACGCAAGAGGGAAGAGATATGGGAACATATGTATATGTATAACTGATTCACTTTGTTGTAAAGTAGAAACTAACACACCATTGTAAAACAGTTATACTCCAATAAAGATGTTAAAAAAAAAAAAGGGTAAGGTGGAGGGGAGGGATTAATTAGGAGGTTGGGATTAACACACACACACTACTATATATAAAATAGATAATCAACAAGGACCTACTGTATAACGCAGGGAAATATACTCAATATTTTGTAATAACATATATGGGAAAAGAATCTGAAAATTATAAATTAATCACTTTGCTATACACATGAAACTAACACAACATTGTAAGTCCATTATACTCCAATATAAAATAAAGATAAAAAACATTTCATGACAAAAAAGGTCTTTCAGATCATTTCCCAAAGATGGTATAGGATTTCTAGCTGTGTTTACAGTGGTTGGAAGGGGACAACAAAGGCCAGATGTGAGAATCCTGAGTTTGCTTTCAAGTCCCCAGAGTTTCAGCCTGGGGACTTGATATTTTCTGCACAGTTCTCCAAACTCTGGTGGTAAACACAAGACAGAAAATGCTTTGGGAAAGATACAGTCCACAGTAAAAGACCTAGGAAGCCAAGAGTAGCCCCAAAGGGGTTTCCTCCAGGGGAGAATGAATGACAACACCTGCCTGGCTTTCTCCCTCTCACCCAGCTCTGCCTATGCTTCCTCCTGGGTCCTGTCTTCCATGAACAACTTCTGCAACACAGGATGTACCCTCAGCCATTCCTACCTTCCCCAGTCTACTCATGCATCTGTGATCCATTATTTTTGTCTGGCGCCTAGTTGTTTCCACTTGCCTGGACCAAGTTGAGGAGGTCTGGCTTCCTACCTGCTAGGTAAAGCTGACTTGCTCTATTTTGCCCTAAAACTATCTCTTTCAACATTCAAGGGATCACACTTACCGAAACATCCTAGGATTTGTAGAATAAGTCTATGTTCACCTTCGGTTCTTCTGAGGACAAATATACCTGTCTCTCAGCCAATGTCTCTTCAGAGCAAAGAGGCTGAATTTCTCTCATGTACCATGTGGAAGAGAAAATCCTACTGAGCACTTGAGATGTGGCCAGGTGACTGAGGAACTGAGTTTGTACTCAATTTATTAATTTTACTAAATTTAAATTGTAATTAAAAAATTGAAGATGTGTAAAATAATATTTTCTGTTAGACAAAATGTATTATTTCAGTAGGACTACAGTTTACTTCAACAGTTGAAAATTTAGCATCTGCATTGAGATGTGTTATATGCATAAAATACATACTGGATTTTGAAGACAGTATGAAAAAAGAATATAGACTATCTCATTGTTTTAAAATATTGATTATATGTTAAAATATTTGATATGTTGGATTCAATAAAATGTATTATTAAAGTTAATTTCACCTATTTTTATCTTTTAATATGATTACTAGAAAACTTTAAATGAGGTTTTTCACATTATATTTCTACTGACATGCTGCCCTAGATGATTTCAATGGCTTGTTCTATTCTTCCCACTTACTATTCTCATTTTCTGGAGAAACTTAATACTACAGTCACAGACAGTCTATCTGGTTTCATGTTTTGAGTTCAAATAACATTTGCTTTATTCATTTCAGAAAATGAGATGTGAAAAATTTGAAACCACTAATTCTTTATGATTACATAATAGATTTCAATGAAATATTGACTTGATCAGTCCAGGAAATTTGGGAAACATCTTTTTTTACAGTATCTTTCCCAGGACAATAACTTTTCTTTCTTGGATCTGTTGGTACTTTGTCCTGAGAAATGCATCAACCAAATTGGAAGTGAACTGGGATGTATGTCACCTCTAAGCTTTAGACTCCCCAAGTCCAGTCCTCTGTGATTCCAAGGCTTAACTGAAAATCACCTTTGCACATGTCATGTAAGCATAAAATAGCTTTCGGCCTCCAGGCCTGTGGGGCCTTAACCACAGGCTGCAGAGCCATAGATTCAGAAAGGCTGAGGTGTGGGGACTTTTGGAGGATTTTAGGAACAATGATCTGAAGAGAGTGCAGAATCTAATCACATGACAGGGTGCCAGCCTCTTTATTACATAGTCCTGGGTCTATTTCCCACAGGTTACTTGAGCCATTACTGGGTTTCTTTTGAGCTCAGAATGGTACATTTTCTAAGAGAAGAAGTATTCCACCCAGGCCCATAGTTAAGTTTCCCTCCGAGGATGGGAAGAGCAGGGACAGCTTGTCTGCTGCAGCTGCTCCAAAGGAACAGCCTCTGATTTGATGAAACTGCCTTTGACACACAGCTGGGAAGTGAACATAATGCTTGGGAACTTTCTGCCTCATTGGAGGGAAGTAAAAAGTGTCATCTTAGCATAAAAAGAAAAAGAAAGAGCAAGAGAGAGCTCAATTCCCAGAGGTAGCAGGCAACGAGCATTAACTAAATTGTCAGTTCGGAGCCAGTACTCCCTTGATGAGCCTGGTTTTTCTAAGACAGCCTCTGAGCCTCCACTAAGCCCAACTTTAGTGTTCTCCCTGTTGGCACAGCTTCCCTCCCCAACAGCTCTCCCACTGACCTTCCAAACCTCCCACACCATCAGAGGCTACAGAGGAAACCTGTTCTCCTGGGACCTGAGGCTCAAGTGTGACACAGGAACCTTGCCCTTGAATGGGTCCTCCCTCTACATACTCCCTCCATGTACCACACTGGTTCATGAGTGGATTTCTGCTGTGTTCCCAGATGAACACTCAGTCTGAAGGCCCCTGATCTGCAGGCAGACTCCAGATCTCAAAAAATCTCCCAAAGTTTCTTTCTCACCCTGAAGAGCATAGAGATGCAAAATCCAATGGTTATCCCCTACTCACTTCTTGTTTCTGGGAACATTTATGGAGAGAAAACCAGGTAAATGGAAGCTTGAGTTGCATCTCCTACGAGCTGGGGCTCTCTGCCCCTTGGAAAGAACTGAAAGCCTCTCAGTACTCTTTGAACAGCTTGTCATCTTCTCACTCACATCAGTTCCCAATCCAGCTGGACTCGATCAATATCATCCATCAGCTTCATGAGCTTCTTCTTAAACTGATGTTCAAAACGCACATCATCCTCAATAACAAGAGTCTTCTCCAGCTCTTGGTCAATTACCTGTAAAGGTCAGTGGGAAGATACCCTATGAAAAGTTGATACTTATTTATCTAATAAAAAATAGGTATCAAAAAGTCAAAAGTATAGTAGCACAACATGTAATAGCTCATAACTGGAATCTAAGTAAAAGTCCATCAACAGTAAAATGGATAAATAAACTGTGGTGTATTTACAGCAATGAGTGTAAATGATCTACAGTTAAATGCAAAGTTATAGGTGAATCTCACAAATGTAATGTTGAGAGATTGAACGGAACCATATGGTGTGTACACATAATAAAAGGATAAATGTAGACAAAACTATTCTGTGCTGTTAGAAGTCAGTAGAGTGGTCATCCTTGGGGAACTGATGGCTAGGAAAAAATACAGAGAAGGGCTGTGCTTCTGGGGTGCTGGTAACCAGTTTCTTGATGTAGGTGCTGGTTAACCTGGCTGTATTATTTAATTTGTGAAATGTCGTTGGCCAGTATCTTATGATCTACATATTTTTTCCTGTAAAATTTAAAGTTTATCTATAAAACAAAGTTTCTTGAATAAAAAAGATAGGCATAGACTGGATCATTAAGAGGGAGAAGGCCCTTTCAAGAAGACTTTCTTTGGGGACTCTATTTTCTTGTGGGAACTGACCCTTAACCAAGAACCCCACACTTCAATACCACCCCTATCAATGTCTGATCTGTAAGACGGGGGTTCAAGTCCTGGCTCTGCCCCTTCTTGCCTGAACAAGATAACTATTTTCTCTTGGGTAAAATGGGCCCATCTCTCCTAACCCATCTCACATGACTTCCGGGTGATTTCTTATACTGAGTCACTTAATAAATGATGACATGCTAGATAAACACAAGGCATTCCTACTAAGAATGAGGATGCATCACTAGGAGTGTGGTCCCCAGAACATGGGTGTCTTCCCCTATCATCATCCCAAGTGGCATCAAGGCTACCCTTCCTTGTTTGTCACTGGCTTTGTGTCAGAGGGAGACATAAGGCAATGACAGCTTCCAAGCACACTCCCAGAACAGTTATGGGTTCACTTTATATCTGGCCCGAGTTCACCTACAAGGTCCCACTCTCCTTCCTCCTCATTAAAGAACTGCACATTGAAATGAAGCATTATTTACCTCTTTCCAGACAGAGTAGTGGCTAAGGAAGCAGCCAATTTCACCCCTAGTTAGAGGCCTGGAGGAGTAGGGATCTCGATATCCGGGCAGCATTTCAATATTCAGGGCCTTCAGCTGGCTTGTGTTGAGTGTCCTGCAAGACAGAACATGCCCCAAAATTAACAGGTTGAGAGGTCCCCACCACAGAAGCCAGAAGGAAGAGTTCTGCATATTCCCCAGAGCCTTTTTGCACACTGAGAAGGACTCCTCATGTTTCCCATTATTCCTTAGGAGCTCAAGGTTAATGTGTTGTGGTAGCATTATGAGATTTGTGAAGACAAGAAAGGGTCTTATACTTTATATACCCCTCGCAATGCCCAACACAGTTCTTAAGTATCATCACTGTTGATAACTTAGAGAAAGTATTTTCCTAATGAAGGAGAGTGGCTAACAGAAAGCTTAAATACTATTAAACACTGGAAGGCATGAGGGCAGGAAGGAATCAGAAGAGAAATTGTGTGCATGTGTACATCTTTCCTTTGGACCTAAAAAAAGGTTAAAGATAAAAATGCAGAGAGAATCTTGTAAGCAAGGGAGAAGTGACTCACTACATACAAAGTATTCTCAGTAAGATTAATAGCTGATTCTCATCAGAAACCGTGGAGGTCAGAAGGCAGAAGATTGATATATTCAAAGTGCTGACTGAAAGAGACCGTCAACCAAGAATTCTATATCTAGTCAAGCTAGCCTTCAAAAATGGAAAAATTAAGATATTCCCAGATAAACAAAAACAGTGTCACTAGTAGATCTGCTCTACAAGAAATACTAAAGGGAATCCCTTAGGCTGACATGAAAGGAAACTAGAGAATAACTCAAATCCACATAAAGAAAGAAAAGTAAATATAACTGCATAGGTATCAATAAATACAAATAATATAAGTGTTCTTTTGTTTATAACTTTTCCCCTTATCTGATTTAAATTATAGCTGCATAAAGCAATAAGAATAAATAATGTATAAAGAACATTATGTATAAAGAAATAATTTGTGTAACAATAGAACAAAGGAGGGGGGAAGGAATGAAGCTATATAGTAGCTAAGTTTTTATCTAGTACTGAAGTTGGTATTTTTTTATTGAGGTATAGTTGACGTATAACATTAGTTTCAGGTGTACAACATAAGGATTCAATATTCTGTATATTTTGTGAAATGATCCCATGATAAGTATAGTTAGCATTCATCACCACATAGCTACAAATTTTTCTTGTGATGAGAACTTAAGATTTATTCTCTTAGCAACTTTCAAGTATGCCATACAGTATTATTAACTGTAGTCACCACATTGTATATTATATCCTGACTTATTTTATAAAAAAGTTTATACGTTTTACCCCTTCACCTATTTCATCCAACTCTCAATCCCACCTGTGGCAATGAATCTGTTCTCTACGAGTTTTGTTTTGTGTACTTTTAGATTCCACATATAAGTGATATCATATTTGTATTTCTCTGACTTATTCCACTTAGCATAATGCCCTCAAGGTCCATCCATGATGTCACAAATGGCATGACTTCCTTCTTTTTCATGGCCAAATAATATTCCATTGTATATATACACACATATTTTCTTTATCCATTCATCCACTGTCAAACATTATGTTACTTCCATGTCTTGGCTATTATAAATATTGCTGAAATGAACATGAGGGTGCATATATCTTTGAGTTAGTTTTTTAATTTCCTTTGGATAAATACCCAGAAGTGGAATTGCTGGATCACATGGTAGTTTATTTTTTTGAAGAACATCTGCTTTCTACAGTGGCTGCACCAATTTATTCCCAATGGTGAACAAGGGTTCCCTTTTCTCCACATCCTTCCCAATACTTGTTATTTGTCTATTTGATAACAGACAGTCCAATAAGTGGGAGGGGAGATCTCGTGGTTTTGATTTGCATTTCCCTGATGATGCGTGATGTTGCTCAACTTTTCATGTATCAATACCTGTTGGTTTTCTGTATGTGTTCTTTGGAAAAATCTCTATTCAGATCCTCTTCCCATTTTTAAATCAGATTTTTTTTTTTTTGCTGTTGAGTTGTACGAGTTCTTTATATATTTTGAAAGTTAAACTCTCATCGGATATATGATTTGCAAATATTTTCTCCCATTTGGTAGCTTGCCTCTTTATTTTGATGGTTTCCTCTGCTGTGCAGAAGCTTTTTAGTTTGATACAGTCCTACTTGTTTAATTTTTTGTTGTTGCCACCTTTGCTTTTGGTGTCAAATCCAAAAAATCATCACCTAAGCCAGTGTCAAGGAGTTTATTCCCCCGTTTTCTTCTAGGAAGTTGGTATTAATATGAACTAGATTGCTATAAATTAAGATGTTAACTGTAATCCTCAGGGCAATCACTGAGAAAATAACTAAAAATATATATAGGAAAAGAAACAAAGGAATTAAAATGTTAAAGTAGAAAATATCTTTTAAACATAAAAGAATGGACATTCTTATGCCTCATAAGAATGGAGGCATAGAGGAACAAATAAGACATAAGATGTATCAAAAACAAATAGAAAACAGCAGGTGTAAATCCTACCTTATCAGTAATCACATTAAATGTGAATAGATTAAACCCTGTAATCAAAGACAGAGCTTAGCAGAATGAGTTTTTAGAAAGACGATCCAACTATGTGCTATCTATGAGACAGACTTTAGATTCAAAGGCAAATAGGTCTAAAGTAAAAGGATAGAGAAAGATATACCATGTAAACAGCAACCACAAGAGAGCTGGAGGAGCTATACTGCTGTAATATCTGACCAAAACATTTAGACAAAATTACCAAAGGAGAATATTTTATAATGGTAAGAGTCAATCCATCAGGAAGACATAATTATAAATACATATGCGTCTTACAATAGACCAAAAACATGAAACAAACTGACATAGCTAAAAGGAGAAACAGAAAATTCAAAAATAGTGGGAGACTTTAATACCCCATTTTCAGTAATGTATAGAAATAGCCAGGAAACAGAACCAATTAGACCTAATATTTATAGAACACTCTACTCAGAAGCAGCAAAATACACATTCTTCAACTCTACGTGTAACATTCTCTAAGACCATGTTAGACCATAAGGACTATACAGACCATAAAGCCTCAGTACACTTAAAACGATGACTGAAATCATACAAAGTATGTTCCACAATCATGATGAAATTAAAAATTGATAGGAACTTGGAAAATTCAAATATGTGAAATTAAACAACACACTCCTTAACAGCCAATGAGTTAAAGAAACCACAAAGGAAATGAGAAAATATTTTGAGACAAATGAAAACACAGAATACCAAGGCTTACAGGATGCACCTAATGCAGTACTTAAAGGGCTAGTTACAGCTACAAACGCCTATGATTAAAAAAAAAAAACAAACAAAAAAACCCTCAATAATCTGCTTTTCCATTTTAAGAAACTAGAAAAAGAGCAAAGTAAACCCAAAGCAAGCAAAAGGAAGGAAACAAAGACTAAAGTGGAAATAAATGAAATAGAGAATAGAAAAATAGAGAAAAAACAAGACCAAAAGTTGGTTCTTTGGAAAGAACAAAATTGATAATCCTTTAGCCAAATAAAAGAGAGTAAACTCAAATTATTAAAATGAAGAAAGAAAGAGGGGGCAATCCCTACTGACCTTATGGAAGTAAAGAGAATAAGAAAACACTAGGAACAATTATACACCAACAAATTAGATAACTTGGATAAAATGGACACATTGCTAGAAAGATACAAACTGACTCAAGAAATAGAAATTCTGAATATACCTATAACAAAGTAAAGAGGTTGAATTAGTAAAAAATAAATAAATAAAATGTCCCACAATACAGTCCAGGACCAGATAGCTTCACTAAAGAATTCTGCCAAACATTTAAAGAATTAACACCAATCTTTCATAAACTCTTACCAAAAACAGAAGAGGGAGGACCTCCCAACTCATTCTATGAAGTATTATCCTGATACCAAAACCAGAAAAAGCCATCACAAGAAGACTACAGACCAATATCCCTTATTACTATAAATAGAAAAATCCTCAAGAAAATACCAGTAAACAGAATCCAGCATCACATAAAAGGCATTATACATCATGACAAGTGGGATTTATCCCAGAATTGCAAGGTTCATTTAACATGTGAAAAAAAAGTCATGTGATGTTTGTCTGTTAACTATTAACGGACAAACATCACATGATCATCTCAATAGACATAAAACTTGACAAAAATCAAACTGTATATGGATTAAATGTTTATATTCCCAAGTTCACATGTTGATGTTATTAGGAGGTGGGGCCTTAAGTCATGAGGGTGCAATGCTCATAAATGAGATTAGTGCCTTTATAAGAAGAGACACAGAGCTTGCTTTCTCTCCTCTCTTTGCTGTATGAAGGCACAAGAGGATAGCCACCGACAAACCAGGAAGAGGTCTCTCACTGTAATCCAGCCATGCTGGCACCCTTCTCTGGGACTTCCCAGCCTCTGGAATTTCGAGAAATAAATGTTATCTGAGCCACCTGGTCTATGGTAACTTGTTACAGCTGCCCAAACTAAGACACCAACACCCTTCCATGATAAAAAACACACAGCCCAATCAAGGCCATCTGTGAAAACCCCACAGCTAAGATTCTATTTAATGGTGAAAGACTGAATTCTTCTCCCTAATATCAGGAACAAGTCAAGGCTGTCCACTCTTACCACTTCTATCCAACATTGTACTTGAGGATCTAGCCAGGGTAATTTAATTGGGTAAACAAAATAAAACGATATTCAGGTTGGAAAAGAGGAAGTAACACTCTCTACATTTTCAGATGACATAGCCTTGTATAGAGAAAATCCAAAGGAATACACACACTGTTGGGCTGCACCTTGAAGGCCTTCAAGCCTCGTAATTGCCTGGTCTCAAGAAAGAAGGAAGAGCCCAGAGACAGCGACAGCAACACCAATAGTTTATTGGACAGGGGATCTTACAAGTTGAAACAAAAGGTCCTGGAGCAACACTCCACCGTGTATGGCAGACAACAGGCAGGACACAGCAGCAATCTTTGCTACCTAGGAGATGAAAGAGGCTACCATTTATAGGGGGAATTGACATCAGGTGGGCTCATCAGTTACCAGGGAAACCAGCGGCTGGGGCAGGGGGCAAGTTACTGATTAAGCCCTATAATTAAGAGGATTGGATAGTCATGTGAGTGAAGCAGGCACTGGTCAAGCAGAGAAAATACATAGAGCAAAAGAACAGCCATCTGGAGTGGCCTGACCATACACTCCACCCCTACGTACCCTGCACGACCCTTACAGTCTTGGTCTGCCCCTCTTCTGAGATATTCCTGGGCTCAGGTATGTAGAGGTGCACTGCAAACAAGCACCACAAATGCAACACAAACAATAGCAGCTAAGGAGTGCCAAGAGTAAGCCAGGGGCTTGGCTTGCAGGACAGGAAGAAGGTGAGAGTCTGCAGTCGTCCCCAACATGGTCACATTAACGCGGTCAGATTTCTCTGGCATCTCACTGCAGACCCAGTAATCAGACTCAGTTTGCAGTAAGGCCACTGCTTTTGCCCAGTCCTCAAACAGATTCCCTCCACTCAGGCTAGTGATGGAATGTGATGTTTCAACAGGCACAATACAGGGGAGATTACGACCATTAAGTAAATTATAAGCAGTAACAACATTCTGAGATCATACCTCTGCCTGTGGTTTTTTGCCTGGCCTGCTGTACCATACAGCCTGTCCACCCTCAGTCCCCACAGCCCAGCTGCTGCTGAATTACAGAGAGACGGTATAACAACAGATCACAAGAATAACATAATGGTGCCTTTTTCCAGTAGGGCGTCCTGATTAAATACCTTAGTAGTCTCAGGTGGGGCCGGGTAGAAGCTAGGTGAAATCTTTCCAATCCTATTGCCCACAAGGCGGCAAATCCAAACCACCGGGGATTTATCTGCCAGTCCCAGGGCCATTTTATAATGTGTTCCCCTGAGGGTAGATCCTGTGGAAGGGCAAAAGTGAGTTATTGTCCTGACCGATAGTTGGCAATGGTCCATTGGTGGGCAACAGCTGAACTTGGATGGTGTTGACTAGTTGCCTCAGGGTTAACATGGCGTAAGCACTGGGATGGTAGCTCCTGGGATGTTCAGTTTTAGTTTGTAGGGCTTGAATTAGGCTCCTGGAAACTTGAGAGGGCAAGTTTCCCATCTCAGTTGTTGTTTAAATAGTCCATTTATCCTTTCGATTAGCCTGGCGGCAGTGGGGTTGTAGGGCAGGTGGAAATGCCAGTGTATGTCACTTTTATCAGCCCATTTCTCAACTTCATGGCCGGTAAAGTGGGTTCCTTGGTCTCTATCGATGTCCATGGGGTTCCCGTATGTCGTGCACGGCTGTTCTAGATCCTGCAGAGTGGTTTTCTGTGTTGCTCCAGCACTCCCGTGGGCCTTTTGTAATGTCTTCCACCCGCTGTAACATGTTGTAGACTAAACAAAGCGTTTGTATTCGCTAGCCATCCCTGTGCAGTCAGATGAGCCATGAGCATGGGGCTGATGCTTCTAAATTGGTCAGAGACTCTGAGGTTAACAGGACATCATCAATATAATGGAAGAGAAAGACAACTCTCATGGTGGTCAGTTGCCTCCAGTCTGGGGAAAGGAGCTGCTCTCCATCTGTATCCTGTGGGACAGGGGACCTCTGACCTCGTCCCAATCTTCTTCCTCTCCTTCATCACTCTTGGTAGGACACCACAACTTGGGGTCCCAATTTGACCATCCAGGCTCTCTTGACAGCCCCCATTCATCAAGGACAGCAGCCACAGGGCCCCGTGTGCTAGTGGACAGCCACCTCAGGATTACCCCCACAACTTTTCGTTACCTTTCCTTATTTCCCAACATTTTGGTGCTCACAGGAGTTTCCTTAGCCTCCTGGCTAGCTCTACAATTGTTGAACTGCACCCCGTAGGTCTGCAAGCTTTATAATTATTCAGCCTCGAGACAGAAGAAAGAGCCCAGACACAGCCACAGAGACATCAGTGGTTTGCTGGACAGGGGGATCTTACAAGTCTGAAGCCAACAGTCCTGGAACGTCACTCCACCGTGTACGGCAGACAACAGGTAGGACACCGCAGAAATCTCCGCTACTCCAGGGAGAAGGAGTTTACCATTTATAGGGGTAATTAACATTACGCTTTCTCATCAGTTACCAGGGAAACCAGCAGCTGGGGCAGGGGCAAACATGCAGGCAGTTACTGATTAAGCCCTATAATTAAGGGGATTGGATAGCCATGTGAGTGAAGCAGAGACTGGTAAAGCAGATCTACAAAGAGCAAGAGAAGAGCCATCTTGAATGGCCTGACCATACACACACACACACACACACACACACACACACACACACACACACACTATTAGAACTAACAAATGAGTTCAGCAAGGTTGTAGGATATAATATCAATATACAAAAATCAACTGTATTTCTATGCACTTAGCAATTTGCAATCTAAAAATGAAATTAAGGAAACAATTCCACTTACCATAGCATCAAAAAGAGTAAAATACTTAAGAATAAATTTAACAAAATTAATGCAAGACTTGCACACCAAAAACTACAAAACATCAAAGAATTAAAGCTCTAAATAAATGGAAAGATATCCCATGATCATGAATCAGAAGACTTCATATTGCCGAGATAGAAATTCTTCCCTCAATTGATCTACAGCTTCAATGCAATTCCTATTAAAATCCAAACTGTCTTTTTTTGTGTGGAAAATGACAAGCTAATGCTAAAATTCATATGGAAATCCAAGGGACCTAGACTAGCCTAAACAATCTTGAAAAAGAATAACAAAGTTGAAGGACTCATACTTCCTTACATAAGAAGCTACTGTGAGGCATAGGGACTGGTGTACACATCAGTGGAACAGAATTGAGAATCCAGCAATAAACCCTTAGACTTAGAGTTAGTTATTTTTTGACAAGGTTGCCAAGACAATTCAGTAAAGGAAAGAATAGTCTTTTAACAAATGGTGCAGGGACAACTAGATAACCATGTACAGAAGGATGAATTGGACCCCTACCTCACACCACATAAAAAACTAACTCAAAATGTATCAAAGATCTAATGTGTAAGAGATACATATAAAAGATAAAACTATAAAACTCTTAGAAGAAAACACAGAACGTCTTTGTGGCTTTGGATTTGGCAATGGATTCTTAGATACGACACCAAAAGCACAAGCAACAACAAAAATATAAACTGGACTTCATCAAATTAAAAACTTTTGTGTTTCAATGGACACCATCATGAAAGTGAAACGATGACATAAAATGGCAGAAAATATTTGCAAATTATATATCTGACAAGAGGCTTGTATCCAGAGTGTATAAAGAACTCTCACAATTCAACTAGTTTTCCTTGGTCCGTGTGGCCTATGAAGGAGATTGGGGCTATTAGAGGTATTTAAAACAGTGGTTCCCAAACTCTAGTGCATCCAAGAATAGGGTTGCCAGATTTAGCAAGTAAAACACAGAATGTCCAGTCAAATTTATATTTCGGATAAACAGTAATTTTTTAGTATAAATAAGACCCATGCAATGTTTGAGACAAATTGAACTGGGTATCCTGTATTTTATGTGGCAACCTTACCAAAGAATCACCCTGAGACTTCTTAAATGCAGATTCCCTACAGATCATAATTCAGCAGCTCTGGGACTCAGGAAGCTGCCCTCTTAACCAGCCCCTAGGGACTCTGACATGGGTGTCCAGGCCACACTTTGAGAAACACTGATGAGATTCTCTAAAGGAGTCATAAAAACTTCCACAACAGCTTCTAGTCATACTCCTTAGAGCCATTCATATTCCAAATTCACATATAACATGGAATTGCAGGTTTTGCAAATATCTATGCCTTGAAATAAGAGTGTCAAATAAAAAAGCAAAGCAAAGCAAAACAGAACAACATCAATAACAAAAACCCTTGAAGGAATCTAACCGGGTACCCTATGTGACTTTCCTGCCATGTTCCTGGGAAAAGTGATCAGCCCAGGCAAACTGTGGCAAGCATCTCATGCAACAGGAGACACAGACTGTTATGCATTTTTTCCATTTACTTTCTTCAAGTCACCCAAGGTTAGACGCTTTGCTCTAAATCAGGCTCTGAATGCAACTCTGATTGCATTCCTTCCAATGCACTACAGGGCTGGAAACCACCACAACCACTGGAAGAACCCCCAGAGACAGTGGAAAATCACGTCCAGTGCAAACCTTCAGCATAATGAAGACCAGAGAGCACTGGATGGTGAGTGGATTTCTGCTCTACTCAGTGAAATTAACATATATAAGCTACTATGAGTCATAAAGTTTTCCCGAAGTAGGCTGCGCTGTGATGACGTGGCTATCTTGCAATGAGTGCAGATTCCTCCCACCAAGACTAAACCTCTGTCAGAGAGGGTGTATCCCCACTCCAACCACATCTGCAAGGGCTCGAGTTAAAAACCCAACTCACTTTCCATCCA
The DNA here is from genome assembly GCF_002837175.3 of Physeter macrocephalus. Lineage (NCBI taxonomy): Eukaryota > Metazoa > Chordata > Mammalia > Artiodactyla > Physeteridae > Physeter > Physeter macrocephalus. The sequence goes on from NC_041217.1 coordinate 27,346,836, forward strand.
CAGCCTCGACAATCTTGACCTCAATCTCCTGCTCGTACAGGGTACGTAACATCCGGTCCCGCCTGTCCTTTCTGCGCTTGAGGTTTATCATGAAAATCTAATGCAGGAAGAAAAAAGGAAAAGAAACACAGATTATTCAACTCTTTTTCTAGGCTATTTGAAAAGTAAAGTAAATGTAATGAACAAAGTTTTGGAATAAGGATTGGAAAAGACAGGGAAAACTGTGATGGAGATTTGTTTATATTTCATATCAGGTCAAAAAGTTATTCTTCAGGAGGCCAAAGGTAAATCAAACCTAAAACATATGAGATGAAGGCGTAGGAAACAGTTTGGCAAATGGTTAGATTTATCAGCAGACCTAAGTTTACTAAGTGTTTGCCTCGGACCAGTTCCTATGCGTCAGTTTCATCATCTGTAAAACTGAGATAATACTGGTCCTGTCACCTGGGTACAAAATATTAGCTATTCTTATAATTTATATCCACTGTAGAAAAATTTAAAGTCATTCAAAGAATAAGAAAAATCTAGTCTTAACAAATTCCTTTTATTTCCAAAGGTTCCAAATTGAATTACCAAGGTCTTAGTTTGAGTAGCTTCTTTACCAGAAGTTTTCAACTCCCTTAGAATTTTTCTGAAAGAAGTAGAGAGAGAAAGGGTCCTGCACTTGGTGGTAGCCCTTTGGGAAAAGGCATCATTTCCACATCACGTGGATCTGAAGGAAGCCTTATAGAGAGGACACATACTGGTCCATGAAGTCCCAAAAATGTGCATTCCGATTGTCCCACATGAGGACTGGGTTTTCCTGCAGTCCCTCACCTTAGCCCCTAAATTCCCAATGACTGTACTAAACACACACATATCCTGAGGCTACTACAGGGAGTTACACAGATAATGAGGCTGGTCTGATTATTCCCAGATTCAAGGAGCCATAGAAGTACCCAAAGGCTCATGAATGTTATTACAGATATCTATGTGCTCTAATAAGGTTCTTTTCTACGAGCAGTAATAAACTCACTTTGTACATTAAACTAGTCCTGCAAGAGAGGGAGACTTCAGCTACCAGTAAGAAATACTGAATAACATGGGAAAGGAGAACCCTCCAGGAATAAGCTGGATGACATTGGCTTCATCCTAACGACCCATCTAGATGACTTTGAGGAAGACGTTTAATGTTCCAGGGTCCAGTTCCCTTGTTTGTAAAAAGAGGGAGTTGAACAACCTCGTCTCTCAAGACCAGTACAGATTAAAATGTCTATGATATGTGGTTTATGATAAAGTTTGCTTTATGCTGTCTAGAGTAAGGAAGAAACTATGTCTTATAAGCAGGCTGGAGTTCAGACTTTACTGGGGGTTAAGCTGTGGTTCACACAGTCGTTCTGAATGTAATCATCGAGACGCTATATGTTTTACCGGATCAAAAGCTAAATTAGGGCTTCTCTGGTGGCGCAGTGGTTGAGAGTCCGCCTGCCGATGCA
>NC_041217.1:27348337-27357915 GCF_002837175.3 Physeter macrocephalus
AAAAAAAAAAAAAAAAAAAGCTAAATTAACTAAAATTTCAACTCTTTTTTACAAAATATTCTCACTTCTATCCATTTATACAGCTCTGGGCAAAGAACTGATGGGGGGAGCAAGATGTCCTCTTTGAAGAAATCATCCATCTGAATCAGAGCAAAGTGGATTAGGTACGTCATGATTTCATTACCTCCGTTGTTTATCTAACTGGGCAATTATTTTTTAAAAAACAATTTCTGTGGTGACTGAAATTGTTTGCCTTGGTACCTGGGATTTTAAAACTTAATGAGTCATGTTCATTTATATTTCATTTTCTTCCTGTTTAGAATCATACTGTGATGGGCCATGTTCTATCTCCCAATTTTAAGGCTATGGAAAGGAATGGGCATTTCCTCATGTGTTCACACGGAGCTACCTGAGGTCACTCCAGTAGAGCAAAACAAAACAAAAAACAAAAAATTAACAGAAATACCACAAAAAGTCCCCTCAGATCCAAGACCTCTAGTCTGGTAAGACTTTAGTAAATAACAATCCCGTCCCGGTTCCTGCCAGGACAAGTGCAATAAAAATTGCAGCCATGAAGGAAAAACACAGACGGCTTGCTCATATTTAGTGAATAGTAAACAAACAAAAAGCCACACAGCCAAATGCAGCCCGGACACCACCAGCAAGGTCACAGAGTACTGGGAAGGTTGAAAAGGCCCCTGAAAATCCCTTTTTCCACTATCCTATCTCTGTTCCAAACAGAGAGATGACTACCAGGGTTCAGGAGAGTAGAGTACCTGTATCTGCATCCTTTACAGAGTTGGCCTTTTCCAGAAGGCTTCTAAGAGTGACCCAGTCCTTCCAAATGGAAGACCAGAGCTAGAAGATCCTGCTTTTGTCCCATTGTATCTGCTCTGATTTGATCCTCATTGGAATGTGTTTATAAAGGGAAAAATGAATATATGTAAAGACCCTTGGGTTCTTCTACCTGGAGACCTGAGGGCTGGTCAGAGCTGCAGGGAAGGAAAGCTGTAGTAATATGTGGAAGTGGGTTCAGTGCCTGGGGTGGTCCAACTTTTCTGCAGCCCTGATTGTTTATAAAACTATGTACATTTTAGTCTAATTCTTCTCTACCACACTTAAAATCATCTTGTCTCATCCTGCCCTCTGTGGAAATATCATAATAGCTGCTAATTCCTTTCCACTTAATATGCATGAAATACTCCTTTCCATTCCTGAAGTCTGCCTGCAAATAAATTTTATAGAATAAATCCCAATTTCCAGTTCCAGCAGCAATTTAAGATGGCTGTACTTTGGGGACCTGTATGACATAGTACAGGGGGATAAGCAAGGCATTTTCTTTCAATTAATCAGTGGCAATGAGCATGCAGCACAAAGCTTGGCTTATAACATACCCAAAATTCACAGAAAAGTTCTGTTTCAGTTTGTGAATTCCTGAGGCACTGTCCTAGCTTCTAGACCACCAAGCTCCTGAACACTGATCAGCAGTTATGTGACATGAGGGACCCATGAAGGATTCAGTGATTTGGAGTCACAATTCTGGTCCCACCAAGTATCTGCTGTGCATATTACTAAGACAGGCATCTCTTTATATTTCTGCTTCATTCTTTATACAACTGAAACTTAATAATAAATATGACTCTGAGAGCACTATTATGAAGTTCTTGCCTGCCGAAAGGGAGAATTTTAGAATAGGTTTCTTTTTTCACTTTTTCTTTGTCTTCTAAACTCTGCCCTCCAATCTTTTCCCATGGAAAAACAGCAGAGAGAAAATAAAGCAAAGAATGTTCCAGAATGGTTTCCACTTACTCAGAATAAAGTTAAAGTCCTCCAATACCTAAAATATATATCTTCTTTACCTTACCCTTGAATCTTGATAAAATATGGCAATATCTAGAAAATATCACTTTCATGACTAAATAGTAACGTCTTTCTGACTCAATCATTAATTTACTTTTACCATGATGCTCCTTTTTTAAGATAAGTGAACTGAGGCACAACAAAAACTGAGAACCTTTTCCAAGACCTTGGTTTCTTTTCAGCAGCCAAGCTGGTCTGGCTGGCTCCCAGTCGTGTGATCAGGCTTGTGTTCTGATACAAACATATATGCATGATGTACACATGTGCACAGGTGCACATGCACACACACACAGACACCTTTCCTACCTCATCGAATCCCATCTTGTCTGGATATTTAGGGACAACTGAGACGAACTGGGAAGGTTCCATTGGAGGATGGTCAACTGGAAGACATGAGAAACACACAGAGTGCTTTGTTAGTGAGAGGCTCAGAGAACAGCATTCCAACCACAGGCCTGACCTCTAGAAACACAGCCTGCATGTTCAGGGCAGGGGATAACTGCTCAGCAGTTTTCTAGGACTGAGTGGCTATATAAGAACCCCAGATGGTCACAACGCTGGTTTTGAGAGCACCTGTTTATATGCAGACTGCAGTATTCGCTCCATTTCCCTCAAGGCCTATTTTACGAGCATTTGAAAGGTAGTCTAGGGTAATGATTTAGGGTGAGGGCTCTAAAGTCAGATGACCTGGGTCCAAACTTTGGTCTGTGAAGGTCTGGAGCAGATAGGTGACCTCTCTAAGCCTGTTTCTTTGTGTGTAAAATCAGGATAATAAAAGTGTATCTCTTAGAGTGTCATAAAATTTAAATGAGACCTACATGCAAAGCACTAGCCACAGTAAATGAACACAGTAAATGCTCACTAACTCCTAGCTACTACTCACAGTGGCCCATGATGAAAGAGCTCAGAAACAGGCTGGACTTTTTTCTAAAGAATGCTTTTTTTCTATATGTTTAAGATTGTAAAACTCTGGAACTATTTTATTTGGAAATCCCATCCAGGCAGGTTTAGCTACAGGTACTCAAAAGGTCCTTTATTTTAACGTAAACTCACCTCCAAGGCCCAGCCCACATCCCAGAACTTGGTACAGGGCTAACAAGGAAGTTTCCAGATGGGAGGGGTGTTGCATCTCAAGTAATAAAAGTTTTATTTATTTCATACTCTAAAAACGCTTTCTTTATAAACTATGTATTTTAAAGGTTGGAAGTAATATTGATTAAAGAACCTGAGAAGGTCTTGAAAATTTTTAGTATTTCACAAACTCAAAGTACTCACTTGGTTTTCCTTGAAGACGTAATACAAGGAAAATGTTAAGTGAGAGCTGGTAACTGGGGTTTGAAGAACTATAGTTGATGGCCATTGCTACTGTTCACCAGTATCCATTCCCCTCTATTTCAGGCATATGAGAGGGGCTTTTCCACCTTCAGGTTAGTCATGGCCACATGAGCTGCTGCCACTCAACTCTCCAAACCCTCCTCCCACCCCTGCCCCAGCCCCACCTCAATGATCTTAGCAGCCTATGTTGATATGGAGAAGCCAAAAATTTGAAGCAGCCTAGAATGATGTGCCAACATGTGGAGGACAGCTGCCCAGGAAAGATACGAGGACCACTGTAGACTTTGCGTAACAAGAAACGAGCCATTGTGGTATGAAGCCAACGAGATTTCAGCATTCTTTGATATTCCAGCATAACATCACCTGTCCTGAATGAGATCCTGTCCAAAGGGTATTATTTGTTTAACTTACCCCACTGGTTTAATATACCCCACTGGTATATTAAAAAGAAACCACGACATCCAGTTTCACTTATGATCAAATGATGTGAAACCGTAGAAAGTAGTGAAACAGGTTTCCTAAGCCAAACACAAGAGTTGGTCTTATTATTTCAATCCCGACGCTAATCGTCACGTTTCTATGAGTACACAGTGCGTGTGTTTCTGTTTCCCTCAGCAGCCCAGAATATTTTGGTCCTCCCTGCTCCACCCCACTCCATTAATTTCTTTTAAAATCAACAAATGTTGATTGTGGGGTCACCATGTACAGCGTTAGGTTTTTACGAGAAAAAAATCTTAAAATACCAGCTCCTTCCTGTTCATGTTGTTTGAAGAGCTGTCTGGTCCTCTCTCATCAGGCCTTAGACTTGGGTGGGGGTTATATTTCGGGTTACCCTTTCCACCCTGTTGGTCTCTGTTTGGCACTCACATGGGCTGCCTGGCTTTAACGGTTCAGCCAAAGAGTCTGCTTTTAGCCACTTTGCTTCCATCAAACATGGGTAGTCATTGTGTTCACAGGACAAGTATCCCCCCAAAAGCCACAAGTGGCTGGTCATGAAAACCACCGTTGAGCAGAAATATGAGACACAGGCCTGGGTTTTGTCACTGAAGGTAGAGCTAAGCCATAGGGAAAAACAGGAGATGATATTAATTAGACTTAAGAAGCTTACTATGTGGGGAGAAGGGATGCATCTTTGCTGACATCAGACTTGAAGATTAGGTACATCCCAGCTTTTGTCTGGGATCATTTCTGACTCCATCATTCATAATTAATTCAGTTCCTCTTTGAATCCCTCTCCATACATGTCCCTCACTGTACCACCAATTGGGATGTGCTTCACTGGCTCCAGGATAGTTTCAAGATCTAGGAATAATAATAACTATTGGTATAGAGATCTTACTACTCACTGCACTCTGGGCTACACTCTTGACATATGTAATTACATTTATTTAATCTTCATAACATGTACCACAGGATAGGTCTGAGGATCCCTATTTTTACAGATAAGGAAACAAAGACTTAAATAACATGCCCAAGATCACAGAGCTCATAGAGCTGGTATTTGAACCTAGGTCTGACTCCTGCACCTGAACCCTTAACCCCCACTCTCCTCTACCCCCAAAGCTAGACCTTGGTAGCCATTAGCATCAAGTTGGCCTTGGGCAACTGGACTGGGTTCACAATAGCTCAGTTAGGTAAGTTCTCGCTCCCTTGTTGCTCTTTCTGTGGTCTACACTGGAGCACACACCATCCAGTGTACAAAGTACCAGCCCAGTCATGCCCAGAAATATATTTGAGAGATTGTGCTTGGAGCGAATCCTAACACTTGTCTATAGTTTCTCCTGGACTTCTTCCATGGCTGCAGCTACCACCCTAGCTCAGGTCCTCCCTCACTCACATGCTTGGGCCATTTTAATATTTTTCAAACACTTGCATGCTCTTCGTCTTGCCTCATTATAACTGATTATGCACACTGTTGCCAAAATAACCTTCTTCCTTAGGCACAGCTCTGTTCTTGACCATAACAGTCACACTTGGCACTTAAGTGCTTTACAATTTGTTAACTGATTTCATAATCACCATGTCATTTTATCTTCACTTTTTTTGGGGGGGCGGTGGTATTGTTTGTTTTTATAGATATAGAAATTGAAACCAACCCAGATGTAGACTTGCCAAGGTCAAATAGTGAGTGATTGGCAGAGCTGGAACTCAGTTTTAGATCTTCTGACTTCAGATCCAATATTCCTAATAAACTTTACATGACATTCTGTTGCCTCAAAATGTCATTACTGAGAAGAGGTACCTAAGATTTCCCATCGCCTCATGCTCTGATTTGCACAGCCAATCTCCTCATGCCTCACAACCCATTTACTACTATCACCTTTACAAGATCTAGGCTCCTGTCATTCATCTCCTAATTTTCCATACAGCTCCTAATGTACTAAATGAGCAAGTACATGAAGAGTGCTTTTAAAAGTGTTAGCCAGTGCCACCGCGCCAGCTGCCATAGGAGCCACAGCTGGAACTTGCAGAGGTCTTTTTTCCTCACCTAGAGGGAAGTGGAAGTGCCTTGGCTCCAATTTCCCCACTTTTGTACACTGACCATGTATTATATACCAGAAATATTACATGGGTCCCGAAGATGTAAACATAGGTAAATAAACATAAAAGAATCATTTCAGACAGGAAGACCTTCAAGATGGCAGAGGAGTAAGACGTGGAGATCACTTTCCTCCCCACAAATACATCAGAAATACATCTACATGTGGAACAGCTCCTACAGAACACCTACTGAATGCTGGCAGAAGACCACAGACCTCACAAAAGGCAAGAAACTCCCCACGTACCTGGGTAGGGCAAAAGAAAAAAGGAAAAACAGAGACAAAAGAATAGGGACGGGACCTGCACCAGTGGGAGGGAGCCGTGAAGGAGGAAACGTTTCCACACACTAGGAAGCCCCTTCACTGGCGGAGACGGGGGGTGGCGGAGGGGGGAAGCTTCAGAGCCATGGAGGAGAGCAAAACAACAGGGGTGCAGAGGGCAAAGCGGAGAGATTCCTGCACAGAGGATCGGTGCCAACCAGCACTCACCAGCCCGAGAGGCTTGTCTGCTCACCTGCCGGGGCAGAAGGGGGCTGGGAGCTGAGGCTCGGGCTTCGGTCGGATCGCAGGGAGAGGACTGGGGTTGGCTGTGTGAACACAGCCTGAAGGGGGCTAGTGTGCCACAGCTAGCCAGGAGGGAGTCTGGGGAAAAGTATGGAACTGCCTAAAAGGCAAGAGACCATTGTTTCGGGGTGCATGAGGAGAGAGGATTCAGAACACCGCCTACACGAGCTCCAGAGATGGGCGCGAGCTGCAGCTATCAATGTGGACCCCAGAGACGGTCATGAAATGCTAAGGCTGCTGCTGCCGCCACCAAGAAGCCTGTGTGCAAGCACAGGTCACTAACCACACCTCCCTTCCTGGGAGCCTGTGCAGCCCACCACTGCCAGGGTCCTGTGATCCAGGGACAACTTCCCTCGGTGAACACACGGCGTGTCACAGGCTGTTGCAACATCATGCTGGCCTCTGCTGCTGCAGGCTCGCCTCGCATCCGGACCCTTCTCTCCCCCCAGCCTGAGTGAGCCAGAGCCCCTGAATCAGCTGCTACTTTAACCCCATCCTTTCTGAGTGAAGAACAGATGCCCTCAGGTGACCTACATGCAGAGGCAGGGCCAAATCCAAAGCTGAACCCCAGGAGCTGTGTGAACAAAGAAGAGAAAGGGAAATTTCTTGGGGCAGACTCAGGAGCAGCAGATTAAATCTCCACAATCAACTTGAGGTACCATGCATCACTGGAATACCAGAATAGACAACAAATCACCCCAAAATTGAGGTGGTGGACTTTGGGAGCAACTGTAGACTTGGGGTTTGCTTTCTGCATCTAATTCGTTTCTGGTTTTTTGTTTATCTTAGTTTAGCATTTAGAGCTTATTATCATTGGTAGATTTCTTTATTGATTTGGTTGCTCTCTTGCTTTTTTTTAATATATTGTTTTCCTTTTTCTCCAGTGGGAGGGAGCCGTGAAGGAGGAAACGTTTCCACACACTAGGAAGCCCCTTCACTGGCGGAGACGGGGGGTGGCGGAGGGGGGAAGCTTCAGAGCCATGGAGGAGAGCAAAACAACAGGGGTGCAGAGGGCAAAGCGGAGAGATTCCTGCACAGAGGATCGGTGCCAACCAGCACTCACCAGCCCGAGAGGCTTGTCTGCTCACCTGCCGGGGCAGAAGGGGGCTGGGAGCTGAGGCTCGGGCTTCGGTCGGATCGCAGGGAGAGGACTGGGGTTGGCTGTGTGAACACAGCCTGAAGGGGGCTAGTGTGCCACAGCTAGCCAGGAGGGAGTCTGGGGAAAAGTATGGAACTGCCTAAAAGGCAAGAGACCATTGTTTCGGGGTGCATGAGGAGAGAGGATTCAGAACACCGCCTACACGAGCTCCAGAGATGGGCGCGAGCTGCAGCTATCAATGTGGACCCCAGAGACGGTCATGAAATGCTAAGGCTGCTGCTGCCGCCACCAAGAAGCCTGTGTGCAAGCACAGGTCACTAACCACACCTCCCTTCCTGGGAGCCTGTGCAGCCCACCACTGCCAGGGTCCTGTGATCCAGGGACAACTTCCCTCGCACAGGTCACTAACCACACCTCCCTTCCTGGGAGCCTGTGCAGCCCACCACTGCCAGGGTCCTGTGATCCAGGGACAACTTCCCTGGGTGAACACACGGCGTGTCACAGGCTGTTGCAACATCATGCTGGCCTCTGCTGCTGCAGGCTCGCCTCGCATCCGGACCCTTCTCTCCCCCCAGCCTGAGTGAGCCAGAGCCCCTGAATCAGCTGCTACTTTAACCCCATCCTTTCTGAGTGAAGAACAGATGCCCTCAGGTGACCTACATGCAGAGGCAGGGCCAAATCCAAAGCTGAACCCCAGGAGCTGTGTGAACAAAGAAGAGAAAGGGAAATTTCTTGGGGCAGACTCAGGAGCAGCAGATTAAATCTCCACAATCAACTTGAGGTACCATGCATCACTGGAATACCAGAATAGACAACAAATCACCCCAAAATTGAGGTGGTGGACTTTGGGAGCAACTGTAGACTTGGGGTTTGCTTTCTGCATCTAATTCGTTTCTGGTTTTTTGTTTATCTTAGTTTAGCATTTAGAGCTTATTATCATTGGTAGATTTCTTTATTGATTTGGTTGCTCTCTTGCTTTTTTTTAATATATTGTTTTCCTTTTTCTCTTTTGTGAGTGTGTATATGTATGCTTCTTTGTGTGATTTTGTCTGTATAGCTTTGCTTTTATCATTTGTCCTAGCGTTCTGTCTGTCCGGTTTGTTTTTTTTTTTTTAGTATAATTTTTAGTGCTTGTTATCATTGGTGGATTTGTTTTTGGGTTTGGTTGCTCTCTTCTTTCCATCTTTCTTTTTTTATTATTACTTTTTTACTTTTTAATTTTTAACAATATTTATATTTAGTTTTTATTGTAATAACTTTATTTTCTTCTTCTTTCTTTCTTTCTTATTTTTTCTCCCTTTTCTTCTGAGCCGAGTGGCTGACAGAGTCTTGGTGCTCTGGCTGGGTGTCAGGCCTGAGCCTCTCAGGTGGGAGAGCTGAGTTCAGGACATTGGTCCAGCAGAGGCATACCAAGCCCACATAATATCAATCAGAAAGAGCTCTCCCAGAGATCTCCGTCTCAATGCTAAAACCCAGCTCCACTCAATGACCAGCAAGCTACAGTGTTGGAAACCCTATGCCAAACAACTAGCAAGACAGGAACACAACCCCACACATTAGCAGAGAGGCTGCCTAAAATCATAATCAGTTAACAGACACCCCAAAACACAAAACCAGAAAGTCCTACCCACCAGAAAGAGCTCCATCAGGAAGCCAACACAACTCACTGAACAAACCTTACCCCTGGGGACAGCCAACAAAAACAACGGGAACTATGAACCTGCAGCCTGTGAAAAGGAGACGTCAAACACAGTAAGTTAAGCAAAATGAGAAGACAGAGGAATACATAGCAGATGAAGCAACACAACCCACTGAACAAACCTTACCCCTGGGGATAGCCAACAAAAACAACGGGAACTATGAACCTGCAGCCTGTGAAAAGGAGACGTCAAACACAGTAAGTTAAGCAAAATGAGAAGACAGAGGAATACATAGCAGATGAAGGAGCAAGGTAAAAACCCATCAGACCAAACAAATGAAGAGGATATAGGCAGTCTACATGAAAAATAATTCAGAGTAATGATAGTAAAGGTGATCCCAAATCATGGAAATAGAATGGAGAAAATACAAAAAACGTTTAATAAGGACCTAGAGGAACTAAAGAGCAAACAAACAATGATGAACAACACAATAAATGAAATTAAAAATTCTCTAGAAGGAATCAATAGCAAAATAACTGA
>NC_041217.1:27358537-27361854 GCF_002837175.3 Physeter macrocephalus
CCAAGGAGAAACACACCAAGACATATTAATCAAACTATCAAAAATTAAATACAAAAAACAATATTAAAAGCAGCAAGGGAAAAGCAACAAATAACATACAAGGGAATCCCCATAAGGTTAACAGCTGATCTTTCAGCAGAAACTCTGCAAGCCAGAAGGGAGTGGCAGGACATATTTAAAGTGATGAAAGGGAAAAACCTACAACCAAGATTACTCTACCTGGCAAGGATATCATTCAGATTCAACAGAGAAATTAAAATCTTTACAGACAAGCAAAAGCTAAGAGAATTCAGCACCACCAAACCAGCTTTACAACAAATGCTAAAGGAACTTCTCTAGGCAGGAAACACAAGAGAAGGAGAAGACCTACAATAACAAACCTAAAACAATTAAGAAAATGGTAATAGAAACATACATAACGATAACTACCTTAACTGTAAGTGGATTAAATACTCCATCCAAAAGACACAGACTGGCTGAATGGATACAAAAACAAGACCAGTATATATGCTGTCTACAAGAGACCCACTTCAGACCTATGGACACATACAGACTGAAAGTGAGGGGATGGAAAAAGATATTCCATGCAAGTGGAAATCAAAAGAAAGCTGGAGTAGCAGTTATCATATCAGACAAAATAGGCTTTAAAATAAAGACTATTACAAGAGACAAAGAGGGACACTACATAATGATCAAGGGATCAATCCAAGAAGATAGAACAATTGTAAATATTTATGCACCCAACATAGGAGCACCTCAATACATAACACAAATGCTAACAACCATAAAAGGAGAAATTGACAGTAACACAATCATGGGAGGGGACGTTAACACCCCACTTTCACCAATGGACAGATCATCCAAAATGAAAATAAATAAGGAAACACAAGCTTTAAATTATACATTAAACAAGATGAACTTAATTGATATTTATAGGACATTCCATCGAAAAACAACAGAATACACTTTCTTCTCAAGTGCTCAGGGAACCTTCTCCAGGACAGATCACATCTTGTGTCACAAATCAAGCCTTAGTAAATTTAAGAAAATTAAAATCGTATCAAGTATCTTGTCTGACCACAATGCTATGAGACTAGATATCAATTACAGGAAAAAATCTGTTAAAGATACAAACACAGGGAGGCTGAACAATACACTACTAAATACCCAAGAGATCACTGAAGAAATCAAAGAGGAAATCAAAAAAATACCTAGAAACAAATGACAATGAAAACATGATGACCTAAAACTTATGGGATGCATCTAAAGCAGTTCTAAGAGGGAACTTTATAGCCATACAATCCTACCTCAAGAACAAGAAACATCTCAAATAAACAACCTAACCTTACACCTAAAGCAATTAGAGAAAGAAGAACCAAAAACCCCCAAAGTTAGCAGAAGGAAAGAAATCATAAAGATCAGAGCAGAAATAAATGAAAAGGAAATGAAGGAAAGAATAGCAAACATCAATAAAATTAAAAGCTGGTTCTTTGAGAAGATAAACAAAATTGATAAACCATCAGCCAGACTCATCAAGAAAACAGGGGAGAAGACTTTGATTCAACAAATCAATAGAATTAGAAATGAAAAAGGAGAAGTAACAACTGACACTGCAGAAATACAAAGGATCATAAGAGATTACTATAGGCAACTCTATGCCAATAAAATAGACAACCTGGAAGAAATGGACCAATTCTTAAAAAAGCACAACTTTCCGAGATTGAACCAAGAAGAAACAGAAAATATAAACAGACCAGTCACAAGCACTGAAATTCAGACTGTGATTAAAAATCTTCCAACGAACAAAAGCCCAGGACCAGATGGATTCACAGGCGAATTCTATCACACATTTAGAGAAGAGCTAACACCCATCATTGTCAAACTCTTCCAAAATACAGCAGAGGGAGGAACACTCTCAAGCTCATTGTATGAAGCCACCATCACCCTGATACCAAAGCCAGACAAAGAAAGAAAACTACAGGCCAATATCACTGATGAACATAGCATTAAAAGGATCATACACCATGATCAAGTGGGGTTTATCCCAGGAATGCAAGGATTCTTCAATATACTCAAATCAATCAATGTGATAAACCCTATTAACAAATTGAAGGAGAAAAACCATATGATCATCTCAATAGATGCAGAAAAGATACAAAAATAATGCACAGAAATCTCTTGCATTCCTATACACTAATGGTGAAAAATCTGAAAGAGAAACTAAGGAAACACTCCCATTTACCGTGGCAACAAAAAGTATAAAATACCTAGGAATCAACCTACCTAAGGAGACAAAAGATATGTATGCAGAAAATTATAAGACACTGATGAAAGAAATTATAGATGATACAAACAGATGGAGAGATATACCATGTTCTTGGATTGCAATAATCAATATTGTGAAAATGATTATACTACCCAAAGCAATCTACAGATTCAATGCAATCCCTCTCAAATTACTAATAGCATTTTTCACAGAACTAAAACAAAAAATTTCATAAGTTGTATGGAAACACAAAAGACCCCAAATAGCCAAAGCAATCTTGAGAAAGAAAAATGGAGCTGGAAGAATCAGCCATTCGCAGTTCAGACTATACTACAAAGCTACAGTAATCAAGACAGTATTGTACTTGCACAAAAACAGAAATATAGATCAATGGAACAGGATAGAAAGCCCAGAGATAAACCCACGCACATATGGTCACCTTAACTTTGATAAAGGAAGCAAGAATATATAATGGAGAAAAGACAACCTCTTCAATAGTGGTGCTGGGAAAACTGGACAGCTACATGTAAAAGAATGAAATTAGAACATTCCCTAACACCATACACAAAAATAAACTCAAAATGGATTAAAGACCTAAATGTAAGGCCAGACACTCTAAAACTCGGAGAAAAGGGAACCCTCTTGCACTGTTGGTGGGAATTTAAATTGATACAGCCACTAAGAAGAACAGTATGGAGGTTCCTTAAAAAACTAAAAATAGAACTACCACACGACCCAGGAATCCCACTACTGGGCATATACCCTAAGAAAACATTAATTCAAAAAGTCATGTACTACAATGTTCATTGCAGCTCTATTTACAATAGCCAGGACATGGAAGCAACCTAAGTGTCCATCAACAGATGAATGGATAAATAAGATGTGCCACATATATACAATGGAATATTATTCAGCCGTAAAAAGAAATGAAACTGAGTTTTTTGTAGTGAGGTGGATGGACCTAGAAACTGTCATACCGAGTGAAGTAAGTCAGAAAGAGAAAAACAAATACCATGTGCTAACACATATATATGGAATCTAAAAAAAAAAA
>NC_041217.1:27361922-27388338 GCF_002837175.3 Physeter macrocephalus
CCACCTAGAGGGGTGGGATAGGGAGGGTGGGAGGGAAATGCAAGAGGGAGGAGATATGGGGATATATGTATATGTATAGATGATTCACTTTGTTATATAGCAGAAACTAACACACCATTGTAAAGCAATTATACTCCAATAAAGATGTTAAAAAAAAATTGTTGTTATTACCCCATCTCCACCCAGCCCAAACTCTTCTCTGATCTCAGAAACTCCAGTCTGAAATTCACAAACTCCCCGATATTTTCAGTCCCTTCACTTTTTCTTAATGTCTCTTTGCCTTTCTGTTTTGACTAAAACTTGGCTTTCCCTTGAGGACACTGCCTCCCTTTCAGCTGTCAGAGTGTACGCTGATTTTTCTCATGTCCCCCAACTCACTCCAAACTGTTTCTCTTTCATCCTTCAAAAACTGGCTTCTTTGAAGCATAGTTTAGCACTCGGTACCTCCTAATCATGTTCCCTCTGCCACTGATGACTCCAACCTCTGGCTCACAGTTTCACTGTCCCTACCATCGTTCTTAGAAACCTCAGCATCCACATGGTGATCCATCCAACAACCAACAATCTAGAACCAACAATCATTCTTTCAGTGACCCACTACCATGTCTGCATCCATCACACCCTTCTTGTTCCCACTCTCATCAGTACCCAACCTAGATTTCATGGTTCATCCCTTGTAAGACCCTTGATTCCCTTTATTGATCTTGCTTGGTAAAACCCCAATCCTAGTTAAACCTGACTGTCCTCTTAGCACCAAGAAGAACACTATGAAAGAAATTCACACAACTGCGTTGACTGAGTCACTTCAAAATTATAGCCACAGATGTCAAATTGGCACTCGATACTGCCAAATGATGAAACTATACTTCCCTAGTAAATTTATTTTCCTATTTCCTGAGAGGTCTATTTTATGTCTTGTTCTCTCTCCTGGAATCTTCAACATCTCTCTTGAGCTGTTGACTGGACTATATATGTCATAGAGAAAATGTTTAAAGCCAAACTAGACCTACCTTTTCCTTCCACCTCAAGTCTACAAACCCAGCTGCCTCTCTGCCTACACATTCTGCCTTCCCATCTGCGACAGCTTCCCTTTCAATCTAGAACTTGTTTTCTCAAGGATCTTAAATTATCTTTTTTCTACATCATTAAATTCTCCCTATATTTTGGATTTTTCTCATCAGCATACAAACATGCTAAAATCCTCCCTAAAAAAACCCCAGAAACAGCATAAAAGACAAAACAAAATGAAATAAAACCACCTCTCCCTTGATTTGTCACTCTCTTACAGCCACTACCCTACTTCTCTATTCCCGTGCCAACAAGAGTCCACTTTCTCATCTCCCCATGGCCCTCTCTTCAGCCCACTCCAATGGGCTTTATTCCAATCATTTGCACTGAAGTGGTTCTTATCAAGGTCATCACAGATCTCTACCTTGAGAGAACCAGTGAGCAGCTCTGTGTCCTCATTTGACTTCACTTCTCAACAGCATCTGGTTCCTTCTTGAAACACTTCTTAATTTTTCCTTCCAGCTTTCTGGCTGTTTGTGTCCTCCAGGGATCTGTCCTCCACTCTCTCCTCTTCTTTTTCTACGTTCTCCTACTAAACAAGTTCACACCGTTCCATGGCTTCAAATACCCTTCTAATGCTGATGACTCTCAAATGTTTTGTTTCCAACTGGAGTCTCTTCCCTGAACTCCAGATTCATATATCCAAATATCTCCTAACCTTTCAATTTAGATGTCTAATAATTATCTTAAGCTTCTATGACCACAACTTCCCTCCCTAAGTCTTTTCCTGTAAAGCCTTTCCCATTTCATTAAATGGTATACTAGGCCAAAATCCTGGAGTCATTACTGATTCCTTTCTTTCCTTCATGGGCTGCATCCAGGTCTCTGTATATCCTGTTGGCTCTACCCCCCAAATATATCCCCAATCCACCTGCCTCTCATCACCTTCCTACTACAGTTTGCATTCCAACCACCATCATCTCTCACCAGGAGAGATATACTGGTCCCTTTACACTCTAGTATCCACACCCCAGCCTGAGTGATTTACCTAAATACATAAATCACATCAGGCCACTCTCCCCGCCCCACCCACATGGAATCCCGTTACCCAAAGAATAAAGTCCAAATTCCTTAGTGTGGCCACAAGGCTCTGCATGATCTGGACAGTTCTTCCACCATAACCCCACCTCCTACTCAACTTCTCATTCTGTACATGCCAAACACACGGGCCTGTTGTTCTTGGAGTACCCCAGGCTGTTTTCTAACAGCCTTCGCATGTGCTGTTCTTTCTGCTTGAAACACTCTTCCCCCAAATATTCATGTGGCTACTTCCTTGATATATTGTATATTTCTCTGTGTTGGAATATAAATTCCTTGATGGCAGAGCTTCTGCTGGTTTTGTTGACTGCTGCATCCCCAGCATATGAACAATCCATGGAACACAGTATGTGTTTAATAAATACTTATAGTCTTATGCTCTCTTCTAAAGCCTTCCTTGCATCCTTATTGCTTTTAGCATGGGCATTGTACTTTAGCTGAGCATTCAAGAATCATAACGATTAAACCACTCCAACACTCAAACTTTATTGCCTTCTACTGTTTAAAGCCTACTCTCTTCCAGGGTGTGAATGCTTTCTGAACAATGCCTTTGTTCAGTCTGTTTCCTCTACGTATAGTGCCCTCACCATAACACTCCCTTTGTTTAAACTCCACACTTCTATCAAAGCCCACCTTAAGAACTGTCAGGCTCTCCTAGATCACACCAGCCCACAGCAATCTCTCCTTACTCCAAATTCCTACTGCCCTTATAACTGCTCATTCACAAAGCAATATACTGCATCATTAGGGTCTTTTTAAAATGTCTGTCCTGTCTCCCTAGTTAAATATAAACACCCAAAACAGAATTGGTTGTAAAATGTTGTGAATCCCCAGTACCCTCATAGAGTGACTCATACATTGTAGGTAAGCGTTCGGTGTTTGTACATAAATTTTATGCCTCTTCTAATGCTTCAGTTGTACAGTCTATTAGCAGCCATTTATTAACTGCCCATTGGGTTCCAGATGAACTAGTGCTTTTAGCATCTAGTTCATCTTTCCTGAGGACACTTGACAGCTATGATTTCATCATCACCAGCCTTTTCTTAATCCTACATAGGCCTTCAGTTTGTTTTTCTGCATTATTACCCTCAAAGGTTTATTTTCCAATTATTTTATTATCCGAATTATGCTCTGTCTTTTAAAATTCAGGATCTAAAATTTTAACAAAATTATAACTAGAGAAGGTAAATACAAGAATTAAATAAAACTCCATATATAAAGTGCCTCGCACTAGAGTTGGAGTGTACGGGGGTGGGGTGGATAATGAGAGCTATAAATTACAGGTTCTTCCCAAATGAAATCTACCTGCCTAGCAGAGTGTTGTACATATTTGTAATCATTAAAGTTGATTTTGACAGTGTGTGTGTTTCTGTGTACAGAGAACTTTCTATGCTCTCAGTTCTGTGGGGGAAAAGAAGAGAAGGCAAGGCTCTGGTCAGCCTCTCTGGGCTGACATCTACTTGGAGTCAAGATTGAAAGTCATGGCATGGGGATGATAAGGAGACACACATTACCAAGCATTAAATGGAGTCCTAATAATAGCAACACCTCTTTGTTTTATGGAGTTGATGTATATTCTTTTATTTGCTCCTCTCAACCCTGCAAAGTCAGTGTTATTATCCTCACTCCACAGATAAAGGAACTAAAGCTCTGAGAGGTTGATTCCCCCTTCTTATATGATACAGCCTGGGTTCAAGTCCATTATTCTGGCTTCATGTTGCATGTTCTTTGCAACACAGTTTTTATTTATTTGCTCATTCTTTCATTCACTTGTCTGGTCATGCATTCAGCAAATATTTGTTTGTTACCAATTATATGTCAGGCACTGTGCTAGGTGATTGGGATAGAAGGCAAGGAGATACTGCCCTTGACCTCTGGGTCTAGAACATAGAGAAGAGGCAGACACACTATGTATTAAAAAAATTCACAAAAGAAATTCCTAAGGGCTGGTCCTAGAAATACTATCCCAGTGAACCAGCTGATTATTCAATCCTCATTCCCCCCAAGAATACTCGATTATTCTATTATTATACTCTATTATTAATAGAGTATTAATACTATCATTAATACTCTATTATTTCTCCATTATCTCTATTATTCTCTGTACTCACAGAGAATAGTGGTGATCTCTTGTTTCTGTTTTCAAACTCAGGGACATTGAGACCGGGAAAGACCAAATGGCTTGCAAACTATCATGTGCATCAGCAACAAAGGCTGTAATGTCAGGGGTGCTTTGCTCTCCATCCCAGGTATAGTCTACAGATATGCCTTGCTCATCACCACCAATATGTCCCTGGTATACTGGGCTGACTGATGTTTTGCAAACACAATCCTGTGTAAAAACAGTAGGAGAGGGCTTCCCTGGTGGCGCAGTGGTTGAGAGTCCGCCTGCCGATGCAGGGGACACGGGTTCGTGCCCCGGTCCGGGAAGATCCCATGTGCCGTGGAGCGGCTAGGCCCGTGAGCCATGGCCTCGGAGCCTGTGCTCCGCAACGGGAGAGGCCACAACAGTGAGAGGCCCGCGTACCGCAAAAAAAAAAAAAAAAAAAGATTTGCTGGTGGGGATGCAAAATGGTATAGTCTGTAGATGTACCATATGATAAAGCAATTACACTTCTGACAGCAAAAAAAAAAAAAAACCACACAAAAAACAAAAAAACAGTAGGAGAGCTTGCTATTTAAGGGAATCTTCTGAAGAATCTTTATAATTATTATTGTCTTACCTTCTGGTCCTAACCATGTTTCTTAAAAGAAGAAATTCTGCTTTCTCTCTATGTCCTTGCTTTTTAATTACTTCTCAAACACTTTAAATTCTGAGTCAGCCTTTTCTGAAACCATTCTTGTTACGGAAATTAGCTGAAAAAACCCAGTGGACTTTTTCAGTCCTTATCTTACTTGAACTTCCTTCCATATCTCATGCTCCTGTTTTCTTAAAATTCTGTGATATCACATTATCTTGTTGATGAATCCCAACTCAACATCTTTAGACTTGATAGAACTTAAGCTTCAGATTCATCTCTCCATCTATCCACTGGGCAACTCATTCATTCATTCAACAAATATTTACTGGGTGCCTACTAGGTGGCAGAGAACGGGCTATGTCTTGAGACTAACATGAACAAGGAATTTATTGTCTGGGGGCGAGGAGCAGGAAATAGATATTCACAAGCAACTCAATGGGTCTAAAAATGAACTCATGATTTTTCTTTGCAAATGTCTCCTTTAATCTACATGCATTTAAAATTCCTGCAGTCATTCCAGACATTCAAGTCAGAACTTACAAGGTTTCCTCTGCCTCCCTTTTGTTCATCCACAAATTCTTGGCTAAGTCCTTTCAAGTCTATGTCATAAGTTTATCTCCATTCCCACTGCTCCTGCCCTAGCTCAGAGCCTCACCATCTTTTGCCTAGTTTACCATGTAATGTCCAAAACGGTCTCTTCACCTCTGACCTAAGACCAGCACCCACTGCCCCATGCTGCTTCAGCCGTGCTTCTCTTACCATGAGAGTGACCTTTCTAAATCCCAACATTTCAACCTTTCAACCTGACATTTCGCTGCTAAAATCTCTTTAAAATCTCCCTTCCCTTCAGGAAAAGTCCAAACACCTTCTTATACATTAGAGGTCCTTCTAACTGGGTTCCTGCCTACCTTCCAGCCCTGCTTCCCAACATACACCCCAACTGCCAACATACACACATCCTATGCTCTAGGGATGAATAACAGAGTTTCTCAGATACTGCATGAAAATTCAGTGCAAATATTCCCTCCTTTGGGTAGCCATTTCCAACATCCTCTCTTAGGCAGAGTGCTTTTGTTACTTTCTCCTTTGGACACCACTGCACATTACACATAATAATTAGTGCAGTCCCTGATCATTGAGCATTTACCAGTTCTGATATCATGCCAGACCCAGAGGCAATATGATACAGTGTTTAAGAATCTGAGCTTTGGAGATAGCAAGGTTGGTTCAAATCCCAATCTATCATTTATTTAGCAGAATGATCTACAGCAAGATACTTAAACTCTCTCCATCCCAATTTCTTCATCTTTAATATGAGCAATAATAAAACCCCTTTCACTGAGTTGTTGTAAGGATTAATGAGACAAAGTACAAAAAATGTTTAGTGTGGTATCTGTTACACCATAAGCTATTATTAAGTTGAAGTCATAATTATTGTTTTTGCTAGTATACTTTTTACATATATCATGGGGAAGTTGCCCCCAAACCGTAGATGTTTCATCTTCATTTCACAACTAAGGAGGTTAGATTACTTGCCCAAAGTCATATAATTAGAAAGCAACAAAGTTAGATTTTAAATCCATAGACAAAACACCATTATAGCCCTTAGGACACTGTGTGAAATGTGTTTACTCTGTACCCAGCTCTCCACGTGGAAGGGAAGCTCCCTGAAGGCAAAGACTTTGTCATATTCATATTTCACATAGGAAAAGTTTGAGAATGAATGAACAAATGAACAACTATGTTTCAGCCAAGGCTGACTGATGGCTGTGAGATTCCATTCCTGGGAGAGGGAAAAAGTGGCTGGTATGCTCACGGTGGCAACGGAACATGAGCCACCAGCAGGCCCCTGGGTCACTCACTCATTGCTTCTATCTGCACATGGATGAGGTTCTCAATGTCCTCCTGTAGGGTCTGATGGGGCTTCAGGGGGATGGGCAGGTAGCCGTAGTGCTCTCTGTTGCAGAGATGCATCTGGATGCCTGAGGACACAAGAGAGGGACAAAACTGGCCAATCAGAAAATACACTTCTTAGTTCTTCAATGACAACTAAGAAAAAAGAGACTAGGCTGTGGCCAAAGCTGAGTTTGGCACTGAAATTGAACAAGTAGTTGTTCCGGGCAGGGTGTGTAGACCTCAAAAATGCTCCTTTATTAAGAAAGTGTAACCAGAATTTGGGGCAAATAAAAACCCTGGGCCATTCTTCGGCTCAGAGGAAATTGACTTTTTTCTCTCTGAAGAGAAAGCATCCTTGTGGCCTGAAATGAACACTAAAGGCATGACGGGATCAAAAAGGAGGCAAGGAATTCCCGCTCCAGAGAACAGAATGGAACACTGTAATCCACCTACAGGAAATAAAGAGAAAATGAGGAATAAAAGCCACATTTGATATGAAAGCAAACAGGAAAATCCTGTAAGGCTGACAGATTATTAAAGCTAACTCTAGGCATATGTAGAACAAAAAATAAAAAACCAAGGAAACTTAAAATTTTCCATGATTCTCCATGGTTTGATTTCTTCTCTTGGCACGCATGGATCTGGAGTCAACCAACAGACATGAAACTTCTATAAAAGAGTCAGAAAGGGACAAAAGAAAGTCTGCATTTCAAGTCCTGTTAAGAACCTTCAGTATGACAATACCAGAGACATAGCACAGCCCTCTTGTTTTCAAAATCCGTCTTCACAGCCCCAGCTGGCTAACTCCAAGAGTTATATATAGCACCTGTGTTCAACCAGGTAGCTATGAATATTGGAATCAAGAGGGTCTCAGAGAGATCCAGCAACTGACAGTCCTGACTAATGAAAAGACTGCTTAGGTAAAAGGATGAGTCTGCCAAGCTCTGGTCCATGTGTCCAAGCTTCTGATCTGTTAATTTCTATAATCGCCTACGCTTTCCAGACAGAGAATTACCTGCATAGCGACTTCTCTATTTTGTGCAGATGAAATTTCCTCCAGTCAGCTGCATCACCTGCCAAATCAGGTGGAGCTGTCTTGTGGCATTAACAGAGAAGAACAAACAAAGAAAAGAGCTCTTATCCTCCCCTTTACTGAACCCGGCTCCCATCAGGGCTGGTCCAGCAAGCACTGTCACTTCTCTTGCCTTCACCAAGAGGACTCACTAGCTCTACTGTTTGCCGACATGAATGTTTCTGAGAAACTTCAAATCCAAACGGACCCTCTTCCAAAGTCGTGATGAATTCAGGAAACAGAAGGGAAATGATTTAATGTTTAGGTTGCCTCTCTACCCTAATTAGGTAAATAATTTTACCATTTGACTTTCCAAAGCTTCAGTAAAAAGGGGAGATGAGACCTAGCCAAGCTATCCATCAGGTGTGAGGGGAGAAGAAAGGCATTTTCAGACGTGCAAGGTCATATTTACTGGCCATCACACTTCCTCAGACAGTGACTGGATGATGTGGAAGAAGAAGAAGAAAGAGGAGCAGGGGGAGGAAAGGAGGAGGGGGAGGGTTACAAAAAAACCCAAGACCCCAAACCAAGGAATCCGCAGGACATAGTGAACAGGAGAGTCAATACGGAAGAGGAGGGAGCTGCAGCTCCGCAGCTGTGGCACCTCTCACGTTAGAGAACAACAGGAGGCTCCAGCACAGACATCTTTACACGCACACACACAAAGAACATCTGCTAAATCTGACCATTCTAAGAGGAGTTGTAGACAATCAGGGGTTAGTTTTGGATGGCGTAAGTAATAATAAAACTAAGCAAATATAAAAGGCAATTGTTAAGTCAGATATGAAAGGAAAACTAGCCATAGTCCACAAATGGAATTAGGTTCACATGATTATAAGAGCAAAAACACTGACTATGGCTCTTTCTTAAAGTACCACGTACCTACATTAAGAGGACAGGGTGATGGGAAGAATGCGTTTGCGTGAACGTGGCAGAGGGGGGTGGAGAGAACTAACTCCTCCTCTTCACTAGTGAGTCAACAGATATTTGCCTAAAGCAAAACCAGAAAATCAAGAAGCAGCATTATAGGCATGCTACTTAGAAACATGGATGTGACTGTTACACTCGTACCGTCATCTGGAAGAGTTAAAAGTGCTTGTCCTCTAAAAGAAGGAAATGGTACAGGGAGGTGACACCCAGGGGACTTCTGATTTTATAATAAACTGTGGGGGACTATTCGAATTGATTCAACTATCTGCCTGGATAATTGGATAAAAATATAAAAAATTTAAAAGAAAATGTGTTGATAATTAGATAAAATCTATGAAGAAACGTGGCACTCAGTGAAAGCTGCTTCTGGGGTAAACAATTTTCTCTTTGAAAAAGAATGGTGAAGGATACTATACCTTGAAAGCCTGTAGTTCTTTTATGAAGATAGCAAACATTTTCTTGCACTCACTTAGTACCTTAACATTGCAAGATTGATCTACCTACCTTTATCCTTGGCAATGGAAGCTCAGAGTTTGAGAAGCTGTGATTTGCCCAAGGTCACACCTCTGTCGCTAAAGAGCCATTAGCGCCAAACCTCTGCCCCTAAAGAGCCAACGCCAAGTATCTCTCTACCCACCCAGGATTTGGAAACCGAGTCTCAAAACCAGTAAACACTCTGGATTGCCATCCCTGTGCATGGGACGCACTTCGAGCACTCCCCGTGACGTGCAGGAGGAAGCTCTGCCTGCCCGTCACCCACGTCTCTTGCCTCTTTTGACTCACGGCAGACATGTGGAGGATGACTGGCTGGTGCCAGAGAAGGTTACTGTGGCCGTGACACACAGCCCAGATCACTGGCCACAGCGGGAGGTGAACTCCCAACCCTGGCTTCATTAGAGCCACGGAGACTTGCCCGTGACCCCTGTGCTCTCTTCTTGGGCTGTAAGGGCAGCCACGCCCCAGCACTCCAGCACCCTTGGATTGCCGCTGTCACTCTTCACCCACATGTGGCCATGCCTGGAGTTGGAGGTGAAAGATTAAGGGTCGAGGTTTGTGGTTAGATGGTCCTGCCTGGGACATGTGGACCCTCTATTTCCTTCTGGACATTTAAAAAAGGATACTCCATGGGACTTCCCTGGTGGTGCCGTGGTTAAGAATCTGCCTGCCAATGCAGGGGACACGGGTTCGAGCCCTGGCCTGGGAAGATCGCACGTGCTGTGGATCAACTAAGCCCGGGTGCCACAACTACTGAGCCTGTGCTCTAGAGCCTGCAAGCCACAACTACCGAGCCTGTGTACCACAACTACTGAAGCCCTCGTGCTTAGAGCCCATGATCTGCAACAAGAGAAGCCACCGCAGTGAGAAGTCTGCACACCACAATGAAGAGTAGCCCCGGGCTTCCCTGGTGGCGCAGCGGTTGCGCGTCCGCCTGCCGATGCAGGGGAACCGGGTTCGCGCCGTGCACCTAGACCCCACGCTCCACAACAAGAGAAGCCACCGCAATGAGAAGCCCACGCACCACAAGGAAGAGTAGCCCCCGCTCGCCACAATTAGAGAAAGCCCGTGCGCAGCAACGAAGACCCAACACACCAAAAAAAAAAAAAAAAAAAAAAAAAAGATACTCCAATGGATGATCCATAGCTAGGGAGCTTCATAAGAGTGAGAACAAAAGAATATAAATCATCTTTCATCAGGACTCTTTCAAGAGAGAAGGGAAGTGCTTTGCTTTGAACCTAAGAGGGAAAGAGCTTAGAAACACTCCATGGGCTGCACAGGACTCCAGGCTCATTCAAGTCTCTTCTAAAAATACTACAAGCTGAGTAAAAGTGCTATCTTAGAGCCACATGACTGTCAGGAAAGCTCTTTCATTCCCCCAAATGACAGTCATTCTTTCCTATCTTGACTCCTGCCCTATTCACAGTTTGTACCACTGATCTGACCCCTCAGCTTTCACTGCTTCATAACGATTATTTATGTTTCCACATGTAAAGATCTTATCTCCCCAAATGTCACAGAGCCTAACACAATGCTAGGCACAGCAGGAAAGCCTACAGGACTGACCCTCTCTCCTTGCTTTTCTGCCTCTCTCCTCCCAGCGGAATCACCAAACAGCTCTGGGCCTCTGCACCTGCTTTCAATGTCCTGGGTAGGCCTATGGGAATCTGACCAGTAAAGAATGAAGTCCAAGTGAACAGGCCAAGCAAGGGGCATAGCTGAAAAATTCCTATCTAGCTCATGTCATTCTTCCAGCCCCAAATCCAATTCTTGGTTTTAAAAACTATATCATAATAATTTAGTGACTGGGTCACAATAATGCCTTGTGCAATGTCTATCAAGGAGGCCTTTGTTAGGCAAAGATCATTATTGTAATTGTTAATAGCTCAATTTCTTGGAGCATCTTTACTTCAAGCTCTTAAGCAAAGGGACTGGCACAAGTTGAAGGATTGGGAAGGCCCTGAGTCTGCTTCCCAGCCTGGAGAAATCAGAGCCAATCACAGACCAAGTGGAAAGAAGCAGTTACCATTAACGCTGACACAAGGACCTTCATGAAAACTTCCAATCCACATGAGTATGAGAACCTTACTTTTGCCCTGACACAGACCTAAAACATGTCTACACCTGGCCAAAGGGTCTAAATGGTTCCAGCCGCCAAGGGAAAAAATAATCAGCTTTCCATATTTCCACCAAATATGCTCATTCCTACCAAATCTACAACTGATAAGTGGGACACCAAAGGCTTCTAGGATGGCCTGATGTGTGAGTTGTAGCTTGAATTTTATTAATATTCGCAGCTGCCAGCAACCTGCCTCAACTGCCTGGGGTCTGTGCATGATCTCATCCACCCTGACTATACAGCCACATGAATTTATACACCATCTGCCTGGTTTCTAAACTCACTTTTGCTAGTGGTTAAGTGGCACATTTCTGGCTCATTGATAATGGGACCTGGCCTCTGTCGGGAAGGTCTGAGTGATCCTGAGAAGAAAGCCTTGCTTTAGGAGTGTTGTGTATCTTCATGTTGAACCACTTTAGTGAATTATATCCTCCCTGACTGCATGTGCAAGTGACACAAGAGTAATATCCTACTTTCCTACTGACTTGTCATCCTCTAAAAGTCTACAATGGTTCATGAAAGAGTTAAGTCGGGTTTTGCCTTTCCTTCCAGGGGAACTGTGGCAGAGACTGCTGGTTACCTCCCAAAATCTGTTTTCTCCTCCCAGAGAGAGAACTGGGGCTCTAGACTGCATAGAATAAAGACAACATTTTGAGCCTCCCAACATTCTGAGCTAGGTGTTGTTCTATGTCCTAAGTCTGGCTAATGGGCTATGCATGGCGGTGATGTGTTCAACTCCTGGATGGTACCCTTAAAGGGCCAGAGAGTGCCCTCCCCTCTACGGTTTTCACTCAACAGCTGAAATGCATCTATACTGATGAGACATGTTGGATCATATGATTAAGGACAATACCTCATGGAAGGTGGAGAAGCAATAGAGAAGGAGCCTGGGTCTCTGAAAACTTTGTGGAACAGAGCCACTGTACTAGCTCTGATTTCTTTTTGAGAAGAAATAAACTTCCATTTTTTTAAGCCTGGGTCTTCCCCAGTGTACTTTTGGCCCTCTGTCACAGTTTTTTAATTAAGTAAAGGACTCCTATATTGAACAAAGCAAAGCAATAGCACCAAAAAGAATGAATCACAGGCCCATGGCAACCACCACCACCTTTTTTTTTTTTTAAAGAGAGTGGATTCTTGGATAGGGACCAGTCCTGGCTCTTGGTCATTGGTGCTCACAGGGACAGCAACACAGAGGGTGCTGGTAGGGTTACCGTAGACAATTAACTGCCTCTAACACTACTTGAATAGGAAGCCTATTTCCTTATCAAGAGTGTTTTTTAAATAAAATGCACAAAACAAAGGAGCTGATTATTTGCAGTGTTTCCATGGTGGCAGTACAACCACATACAAACAGTACCTGCTTGCCTGCTGGAGAAGGCAAAGACAATGATGTCATCAAAGGTCCAGGTGTAGTCCTGGTGCGGGGGGTAGAACATCAGCTTGTCAGAGGCTTCCTTCCTGAGGTCAATTAGGAATGTGGAGTGGACCATGGGGACCGGAAAGCAGCCCAACCTCTTCCATTCTCTAATCTGAAGATAGTCTGGGGTCCGTTTATAGAAGCCCTGTAAGGAACAAATGGGTGGGTTATGTTCACTCATCTGAGGCCTTCCTCTTTCCCAGTCTTCTGTTAGGCTGACTCCTAAGTCATCACCGGTTAAGTACAAGTCCCCAAGCAAAGTCACCTTCTCTCTTCTTATCTTGGCCTAAGAATTTCCAACTGAGCTCAGGAAATGCTATTTACATATAAACCAATACTAAAAGTGTCCTGTTACCAGAAATAATTTTGGTTTCAGCATATCTCTTGATTTAATAGTTTCATAAAAGTATACTTTGTGTTGACTAATGATTGAATATGACATGAGTTATCAGAGGTGGTAGAGCAGAGCAGTCAAGAGCACATGTTCTGGGATCTGGCTGTCTGAGGTGAAATCACACCCCAGCTACTTACTGTCCGTAGGTATTGGTCAGGTTACCCAACCTTGCTGTGCCTATTTCCTCATCTGTAAAATAGGAAAGATGAAGCTATCTACTCCATGGGGTTGTCTGTAACAGTTAAGGAAGGTAAACCTAAAAGTGCTCAGAGCAGTACCTAGCACCAAGAAAGCATCAATAAATATTGGCTATTATTAAAATTACTACATTACATTGGCTGATATTTTTAACTAAACATGCAGTACTTAAACATATAAATGGGGTCTTTTTTCAATGCAATTACTTATTCGCTATTCTGGTGGAGCTGCCACCGCGCCACACTTTTGGGAGGATTCCCCTTTTGAAAATTCCCTCTGGGCAAAAGCACACAGGACAACCAATGCCCTTATTTTGTGGTTTTTGAACACACTGGTTTGGAGCAACCCCGCTTGTTTTCCCTCCAAACTCAACTGTTCATTCAACAAACATCTACCGAGTGCCTACTGTAATCCAGGCTGTGTTAGATGCTGGAGGCTTAGCAGTAAATTGACAACCCCAGTGTTAGCCCTCATGGGGTGCAGAAACCACTGGACCTTTATACTCCAGTGGCACCAATTATAACTTGACTATTGCCAAAGCTCAAAGCCATTCCAGAGAAGATGAAGATGTGTCTTGACAAAACATACTTAAAACCATGTGAAGCTTGGAAAGGCATCTCCAGAAACGTTTTAGGCAACGGCAGGCTCATGGAGTATGAGTGCAAAGTTTCACAGGGCCAGCACTCTGAAGGGCACAATACTCAGGAGTTGCAAAAGTTCTCTCATGTTCATTAATCAGTCACATTCCCTTACGGTCACACTTTCTGCAGTGGTGTCAGTAACCACACATTAGGCACTGCAGCCTCGTCTCTGACATTTCTTTCAGCGTCTCAACTAGTGTTCTAGCTGAGCTAATGCTCACACTGACCACGTGGTAAGGAAGAAGGATCACAGATTAAGACTTAGAAGATGTGCGTCTTAGAGTCATCTTAACCATCTAGCTGATTGATCTTAGGCCCATGCTGAACCTCTTTGAGCCTAAGTTTCTTCTCCTGAAAAAATGGGGTAAAAGCTGATTTGTCTATCTCACAGGGTTGTAGAAGGGATCACATGGGATACGGTCTGTGAAGATACTTTGGAAACTGTAATGCATTATATGAAGTATTATTATTCCTACAATTTTTTATAAGCCTTAAACTTAAGGATCACTTAACATCCTTCAACTTATAAATATTCTTCCAAGGGACAAAGGGAAAACTCATTCTTCAGAGGACTGCCTAAGAACACATGTCAAATACAAAGTTCTAGACTACTTAGGACAATATTGTCAGAATGAGAAGCTTGGAAAATTCATGATGATAATGAATCACTGAATATCCCGGGGGCAGGGAGGAAGGAAGCAGAGAAGGAAAGAAAGAGAGAAAGAGACTTAATATGCTTCCTGCAGACAGGCAGAGGCAATAAATGTGTCATTTTTTCCACATAAACTGAATGTTGTTGGTAATGATTCTGGTTCATTGACCAGATAAAACTGAGGTCATTTTGTTTTGGATGTGTTTAAAGGCTCTGGAAACCAAGGCCTGCCTCAAGCTTATGAAGTTATCAGCTGTTTCTGTTCCTGCCCTAGCAGAAGCCTCACTGCGGATGACAGAGAGCCAGAAACAGAAATAAATTAGAATTGCCTCTAAATTGCTTAGATTTTACTTTTACTGTGCAAAGTAAGTGAGCTTTTAATATTAAAGCAAATAAGACAACAGAAACTGGGAGGCTGCGGTTACTAGGATAATCCGCTCTTGATGCTGGTGTCAGTGTACAACTCATTAAAAACACCCCAGAGTGATTCTGCCATGTGAAGCACTGCAGATTATTAACTGAGAGTGTATGAACTTAAATTTAATATAACAGCTTCTCCCCAAGGAACTGATTGGCTTTTATAAATATGAACTTAATCTGTCCCTAAAAGAGATGTGGGTAGCATGCATTCAAAATCTCTTGGAGCTACGGGAGATAACTGTAACGAAAGAGTACCGCCGCATCCAGTAGCGTGCTAGAGGCAGGAAGTTTGCAAGTCAGTTGACGCGCTGGTAGCTTAAAATCTGTAAAAACAAAAATCACGTTAATCCCCACCATTGTAAATAAACCACAGACAGCAAGCTCTGCATATTTTTAATAATTATATCAACAAGTGACTGTACTGCAATTTACTTAACCCTTCCCTCAGCTTAAACAACATTTGCATGGTAGAAGTCCTTACACCATGAAAACTGGTAAATGCTACCAATCAAGGGTTTTCCCCCACAGAGAGCCAGTCATTATATATTTATCAGCAAACCACTGGCCTCATTCTTCATCTAAAACCAAACCAAATATAAAAGAGGGACTGAAAATTTAGCTCTTTGAGCATGAGAACACACTTACCATATAATCTTTCCCTTAGAGAATCTTTATCCTACATTGATAGGTACTACATTGATCAGTTTATCTCTCTAATTTATTAACTAAAGAATAAAAAATATAATCAGCCATAAACATTCACTGCAACAGATCTCTAGACTTCGAAGATTTTACAATGGAAAAGAGAGATGATGGAAATTTGAAATTTTGTTTTTAACTCAAATTTTGTAAAAACATCTACCATGGCAGTTCTAATTATCAGATCCCTTTGGAAATATTTTGGCAACATATCAAAGGTCATTAAAATATTTAATACTCTTTGACTCACTAATTCCAGGTCTCAGAAGCTGTCCCAAGGAAATAATATTAAATATGGAAAATTTTATATTAATTATGATGGTCATTATAATGTTAAAAGTTGAAAATAACTTAAATGTTTTTAAACAAAGAGAAAGGTTAAGTAAATTGCATTATAGTCACTTGATGATATAGTTAAAAACATGCAAGCTGTCATTTATGATGTTAGAGTGGTAGGGATTAAAATGATTCTTTAAAAAATGTTTTTCTCTTTCCAGGTTTTTATAGTGTTCTTATGTTAGTTTTTTGTTGTTTTTTTTTTTTTGCGGTACGCGGGCCTCTCACTGTTGTGGCCTCTCCCGTTGCGGAGCACAGGCTCCGGACGCGCAGGCTCAGCGGCCATGGCTCACGGGCCCAGCCGCTCCACGGCATGTGGGATCTTCCCGGACCGGGGCACGAACCCGTGTCCCCTGCATCGGCAGGCGGACGCGCAACCACTGCGCCACCAGGGAAGCCCCCTTTATGTTAGTTTTGATGAGCAAAAAAAATATTTAATTTTTTGAAAATCTCTGAATCAGGGAGAAAAAAAAGTACAAATTTCAGCAAGCTATAGTGGTTAATTTAAAGCTTCTAATGCTAAGCTCATTAGCATAATTTCTTCATAAGTCATCAGTACAGAAGAGCTCATGGAGTTGTGGCATTGGGCCTGGATTTACCTCCTTTCCTAAAAATGCTTGCTCCAATAACACAGTGACAGGCATGTTTCAAGGGAGAAAATCAGAAAAAGATTGATGGGGCTACTGTTGACAGGTGGTTGCCTTGTTAAAACTCATAACCTTAATTCATTACCCCAAAGACTTGCCTGAGGTGTGATTCCACACCAGAAATTGGAGTACAGGCCCCGAGACTCCAGCATGGGGGCCACAACAGTTTTGTTTTCTGCAATCAGTAGATTGAGGGTCTGTGGATTAGTCAGGAAGTTGTCAACATCTATGAACTAGGAAAAGAAAAGGATAACATCACATGAAAAGGTACTTTTCGGTAACGGGTACAAGAGTAACCCAACACTTGCCAAAGGATCATGGAAACTTGCTCATGACATATGGAACCAGCTATCCATGTTATCCGTGTTTTCCTTATGGAAACCCCTTGCAGCTGGATGGCTTTCATTCAGGCAAAATATATTTAGTCTAACTTCCACATGTTTAGCTCTGCATAAGGCACCGAGCAATGAATTGGTATTATCATTGGGCACATTCTCAATGAGGACCCAACTTACACCTTGGTTAGTGGTTAAGTATAAGCTATTAATGGCTCTCAAGCCCTTAAATAAGGACTTATTCACACTTACTGAGTGCCCACTCTAGGTACAAATGAACACACCTATTCAGGTTGTCTATAGTAAAGCCAAAATGCCCCAAACTGATCCATAAATGCTATCTTAATGTTACAATTAGAATTTTTGTTTAAAGTACATTATATCAACCCATGCTAACCAATGAAGCTATTTCCCATTCTTACCAGAAATCCATGTTAACACTGATTCATTTACAGGGACAGTATAGCAACAGTTTCTATCATATAAAATAATCACACTGAACTTTACACTTAAAAAAATTAAAATGGCAGATTTTATGTTATGTATATCTCCCCCCTGCAACACACAAAGTAAATAATCAGAAGCTTTCATTCTTTGATAGTCAATCTCTTTACCATTTTGTGGTTCAGCACTTGTATACTTCAATGACATTTAAACAGCTATACAATGTTAAATATCAGCACAATTTGAAACTTCTATGAAATTATTTGTATTGAAATTATGTGTGTGATAAACTATTGGGCTGATTTTTGTTGTGGTTGAGAGGCTGAGGATGAACATAGGTCAAAAGTATTCCCTTTAGGAATCAGAGTCTAGTGACAGAGAACAGACGTCCATAAGTTTAATGAAACAACACTGGCTTTGCTTTACTGGCGTTATTTGTAGTGTTGTACTGGAAAACGTTTGCCAAAAGAATTAAATGGATTTTGGGGGCCACAGGGGAAGAACTTTGTTCCCATAAATTTTGAGGGAGAAAAACCTCTGTCAATTTTCCAAAGGGAATAGGGACTGTAGCTTCTTGCTGATTAGGGAGCTGTCCTTTCCAACTGAGACAGGTTCCTGGAGGATAAGGATAACATTGATTCTTAATTGTCAAGTCCAGCATTTTTCTGGACCACTCTCGAAGTTCTGAGGGAAGTAATGGAACCTCTTCATGGAGAGAAATTCTCCAGGAGAGTCCAGCATAATTAGGAGCAACGAGGAAGCCAAGCAAGAGATACCATTCCCCAGACACGTGGGAGCAAAAGGGAATAATAGCATTTCAGAGCTGTTAATTTGAATCTCTTTTTACGTAATTAATTTCTAATATCCCCAAAACTCTTCTAAAAAGTCAAGACCTTTTATATTGCTTTACCCATAGCATTCCCCATGAACTAAAAAGTATTAGAGTTTCTTATGCCTACTACAATAAAGAGACTGAATAATTCAGGAGCTTATTTGCTTACTCACTAAAAATGCGAGGAATGAGTCTGAGATGAAATCCAGGTATCCCGATATTAAGTTCTCCAGATTTTTTCTTGTGCCTTTATTAAAACGTTGAGGAGGAGATGTCTAAAAAAGGGTTGTTTTGATTGTTCCCACAGTCCTACATTATCAACAATTGATTTGGAAACATTCTAGATAACAGTTGTCAAGAAATTAAACATCTGTTTTTACCAGAATGTAGTCTGACCATTTTTCCCTCGCAGTTTGAAGGGCTGCCTGTCGTAGTTTCATCACATGGGCAAAACGGGAGCCAGGCCAGTGCTTTGGTCCAATTTCATCAGGATAAGACCTATAGTAATGATAACAATAATATTAATAATAATAATAGCTAATAATTATTGAGTGCCTATATATTCCAGGCACTATGTACTAATTCATTTAATCTTCCACTAGTAACCCTAGGAAGTCGATACTATTATGGTTATCATTATTCCATTATTACCGATAAGAAACTGGAGCAAGGAGAGATTAAGTAATTTGCTGCTTCCCATACACATGACCCTTTATATGAAATATTTCAGTGGGTTCTCATTAGAACTCACTGAGTCCTTGTAAGTGCTACCACTCTCCCCGTTTCAGAGCTGAGGAAATCGGTTAGAGTGCTTAAGTCATTTGCTTAACATTATGCAGTTAATAAGGGGTACAGTCAGAATTTGAATCCAGGCATAACCCCAAAGCTCATGTTCCTAGACACAGTCTTATACATTTAGCCATCAAATAAATTTGGAAATGTTACAGCATCAAAATATGAGTTTCCCAGGAAAAACAAAGGTTTACCTTATGTGGTCAAGTCTCAGTAAACGATTCCACAGAGTCTAACACGTTGATCTGCCCCAGATGGAATGAGATCATGGAGCAGATGCATAATGCTGGGCTCTGTATCAACATCCACAAAGCAGCCAGACCAGGACTCGTCCACGGCCATGGAGGCAGGTGGGTTAGCACACCCTCAAGAACCTTTCTGAAAGCTCCCAACTGGTATGGTCATTGATAAAGTCACAGTGGCCCCAAACTGGCCACCACTTCAAGTTCTTAATGCTGCACTGGCAGTACATTTCCCTCAGTGAATGAGAAACCGCAAAAAACAATGAGACCGTAACCATACAAATAAGATTAATAAAACTATTTTTGCACAGGAAGTCTCTGGAATGTCTTCCTCAATTATTGTTTCTACAAAAATCAGTGGAATTTCTGTTTTTCTGAATATGTTGCCCCCCAAAATGACTTTTCTGGTATTTCTCACACTGACCTTGGCATACAATATATTTAGTCAAAATCTGGCAATGGAGAAAATTACTAGGATGCAAGAGAGGTACAAAGAGTCTTTCTGAGCTACTCTAATTAGGTCAAATTCCATTATAAGGAACTCCAAAAGATTGTTCAAAATTTTTTACAGTGTTCAAATTTGGTTGTTAAATTTTGCTCCATATATGGACCATATACTGAGATTTGAGATATATATGTAGATACGTACATACATACACATAATAAAAATATTATATAAAGAGAGACTAGAAGAACAAAAATTTGTCCTGGAATAGCACTCCTTATTATGATAATACATATTTGGCTTCCAATAAATGACTTATCCTGGGCAAAATTTCAGCAGCTCAATTCATCCTATTTCTACAATTCATTAAGCTAGAATTGTAGTAGCCTTGGAAACATTTAGAATAGTAAGTTTAAATATATTTATTCATGTTCTCATTTACTTATTTGTTCATCCAACAAGTATAAATTTAGTGCCCACCAAGAACATAGCTCTGAGTGAAGTATAAAGTATTTGTATATTTTAGACCCTGGCAAAGAAATAAAAAAATACTTAGAAAAAAAATGCATGAATCAGATAGTTAATGTTAGTTAAGTTTATTATTGTGTCAAACAAGAAGATATAGGAAATAAGCAATACAAGTGTTGAGAGAAGGTACATCTTTGTAACTGGAATGATTAGCAACAGCTTTGGTAGCAGTTAACCGGTAGCAACATCCAGATGAAGCAGTTTTCTTTTAGGAAATATTTGTGTATACGTATGGATGCTAAATTTATGAAATCTTTTAAAAATATAAATCAGGTATTTGAACTTCATTCTGTAGGTACTAGAGAGTCACTGAAGTCTTTTTAATAGTGAAATGACAGCACATCGCTAATATTTTAGGTAGACTGATTTGACAGCGTGGTATAGAGGATGATTTGAAGATGGAGGCTACTAAGAAATTGTTATGGTAAAGACTGGAAATAACATAAATGTCCATCAGTAGGAGGTTGATTAAACAATTATGATACATCCACACAATGATATTCTGCAGTCATAAAAATAATGGAAGACACTCTTTAACTATTGCTTTGAAATGATTATCAAGATATGATGAGTGAAAAAGCAAGGTGTATGTCAGAAGTATACAAACTTTTCACTATGCTCCCTCAAGGATAAAAGGGTTATCCTCGAAGTGTGAATAAATAATATCAATATTTAAAAATATACGCTGCTGTGGTAATTTACTTGAGAACTAATGAGAACCTAAACTTGGCTGGTAGATGCAGGAGTAAAGAGGAAGAGAGACATGAAGATTTGTCAAAGGAAGAAATGGCAGGTCTTTGTAACTTACTAGACACAGAGATGAAAGACAAGGGAAAGTCACATGTGTCTCCAAGACTGGAAGCCTAAAATGGCTGGAAGACTGGTTAAGCGGGGAAGGGTGAATAATGAGTTCACAAAATGTTCTCTTGCTACTCACTCAGGTTCATCCATAGGCCTCCACTCCACATAGTGATAGGCTCTCTGGACATTTTTCAACCACTCCCTGAGTATTTCTGTTGTATTATCCACATTGTGATCAGTGGCCGCCCTGCAAGAAAGAAAGCACAACACAGTTCAGTTATTATGTCATCCAAAGAAAGAGGGGGAAAACCAAAAGACCCCAGATTAAACTGAAAGGAGAATGGCCAGTTCTAGACATTGTGTGTATGAAAATGACTCCCTCATGGTCCAAACTAGACAATGAATTTCTGAAGTGAGAGATGTTGCTTTAAACCATCTCTGTGTCATTAGATCCTTAAGCAGGACTCGGCCAATAGTAGAATCAATAAGTGGTTGTACTAAAATAGTATATACATAAAATGAATTAGAGTTAGGTAACTAATATTCTTGGAAAGTTTCTTGTTTGTTTTAATTTTTAGTTATCCAAGATGTAAACTCTGCCTTTTAACTTACATAACAACAACCCTCAATTTAAGCAATTATTCAGAGTTGCATTTTCATTTCAAGTCCAACAAAAATTTTAGCCAGTGCTGCTTTAATCGTACGCACTAGAGGGGAAGGTCACAATAACAGTTCTCAGTATAAAATTCAAAATCCAAGGTATCTTCACCTATGTATTTTGGATTAACTCTACCATCACTTATACAAAATAGAGTACCTTCAAAAGTCTTCAAACGATGTACACAAAACTTGTTTCTGTTCTACCTTGAAAGTTTAATAAACTGATACACTTCAAAAGGAGCTTAACTCACTTATTAAAACAAAAGTATTTTCAAATTTTATCACAAAGCAAGTGCATGCTGAGTATAAGATATACATCTAAAACAAAGTTATTCAGAACACCTAAAAATGAACCAATATTCCAGTCAATTGGAAAAGAAAGAAGGAAAGCGGGATTGTAAACTTGACATCAAATAAGGTAGAATTCAGGCCAAAAAATATTAAACATGACAAAGCAAAATTGTAATTCTACTAATAATGCTAAAGGATATAATTCACATCAAAGATATAATAAATGTGAATATCCATGTACCTTCATATAGCATAGAGGTTGGCAAACTTTTCTTTAAGAACCAGATAGTGACTATTTTAGGCTTGCAGGCCATACACTCTCTGTTGCAACTACTTAACTCTGTCATTGTAGCAGTAAAGCAGTCATACACAATACATGAATGAATGAGCATTGCTGTACTCCAATAAAGCTTTATTTACAAAAGTAGGCAACTAGTCTGCAGGCTGTAGTTTGTCAACCCCTGATTTAGAAGAAAGTATAGAAACTGCAAGGAAAAACAAGCACCAATAATAAGAGATGTTAATATACCATTTTCAGTTGAAGAAAGTACAAATGGGAAAAAAGTAAATATATAGAGGATCTACAGAACACAATAATAGAGGTTATACTTTTTTCTCAAGTGCACATGGAACATTCACAAAAACTGACCAACAATTACATTATGAAGAAAGCCTCTATAAATTGGAATAATATAAACAGCATTCTCTGATCACAATGTCATAAAACTAGAAATTAGTAATAAAATAAAACCCCCAAAATTCCATTAAAAACTCCATTAAACAACTATTGAGTGAAATAAGAGCTACAAATCAACTTTATAACTTGTAAATATAAATAATGAAAACACTAGATATCAGAACCAGGGGATATAATTAAAGCAGTGGTCAGAGAAAAATTCAGTTTTTTTATCCTTAAATCAATAAAAATAAATGAGTTGAACTCCTACTCAAAAAGCTAGAAAAAGAGCAACAACACAAACAAGCATAAAGAAATAAAGACAAAGTCATGAGGTAGAAAACAGAAAAAGAGCAAAACTAATAAACAAAAGAAATGTTACTTTTTTTGAGAACAAAATCAACAAAAGACAATCACTAGTTAATCTAACCAAGACAACACAAAAATTAAAAGTAAGAAATGACAACGATGAGGGGAATATGACTGATATGGAAGAAATTTTTAAAAAATATCATAAGTGGGGCTTCCCTAGCGCAGTGGTTGAGAGTCCGCCTGCCGATGCAGGGGACACGGGTTCGTGCCCCGGTCCGGGAGGAACCCACATGCCGCGGAGAGGCTGGACCCGTGAGCCATAGCCGCTAAGCCTGCGTGTCCGGAGCCTGTGCTCCGCAACGGGAGAGGCCACAACAGTGAGAGGCCCGCGTACTAAAAAAAAAAAAAAAATTCATAAGTGGTCACTTTGTGCAACTCAATGAAAAATAAGTTTAAAAACTAGATATAATAGAAGATTTCCTAGCAAGATGCATGTTAGCAAAATTGACTACATTAGAGAGACAAAACTTAAACAGAACAATTTTCTTGGAAGCAATAAAGAGAAAAACGAAAACACTGGCCCAGGTGGTTTCATAGGGGAATTCTACCAGATATCTTAATAGATTAGATATTTCCAATGTTATGTAGCTTCTTCTCTAGAGCATAAGAAAAAAAAAGGGGGAATTCCCTGGCAGTCCAGTGATTAGGGCTCGGTGCTTTCACTGCCGAGGGGCCTGGGTTCAATCCCTGGTTGGGGAACTAAGATCCCATAAGCCGCGTGGCCAAAAAAAAAAAAAAAATCCAAGTCCTTTTAATAATGCAAGTACAATATTGATATCTAAACCTGATAAAGATACACACAAACAACTACAGGCCAATATTTTTCAATGAATATGCTGAAAAAATCCTAAAGTATTAGCAAAGAGAATCCAATATCCTATTAAGAAAATATTATATATCATAGCCTAAGATTGTGTAATATAAAGGAAATTCATTAATATAATTCACTATATTAATAGACCTAAAAAAATCATATGATTATCTCTGTAAATGCTAAACAGGTCTTTAACAAAATTCAACACCTATTCTTGGTTTTTTAAAACCACACTAAATAAAATTAAAATAGGAAGGGAGGGCGGGCAAACAGTAAAGAAAGAGTCATGGGAAGATAGAGGTGTCTGAGACTCTTAAAAGGCAGTAAAAAGGCTTATACTTTATTGGCAATTCAGCAGTTCCTCCTGGGAGGGAAAGCTATTGGCATTATCAGCAGCAGTGGTTCCCTGAGAGCATGGCCTTGATAAGAGCAAATGAAGAGATGTGAACA
Source organism: Physeter macrocephalus (assembly GCF_002837175.3). Lineage (NCBI taxonomy): Eukaryota > Metazoa > Chordata > Mammalia > Artiodactyla > Physeteridae > Physeter > Physeter macrocephalus. The sequence goes on from NC_041217.1 coordinate 27,386,368, forward strand.
GTGGTCACGTCCTCCATTTATGTCAATTTCAGTACATAGGATTTTGTTAAACCCAATCTATAATGGTTTTTGTTTTTCCTACTTGAGCTTTTGGTGGTCACTGCTGCTCCAAAAGTAACAAATGAAATCTTTAAGAGAGAGAATATTTAGGAATGTTCAAGAGAAAAAACATTGTTAAGCAAAGCATGGTGAAACTCCATGTTACATAGGGAAAAAATTTCTATAAAACACCAAGTAACGTGAAGGTATGCACTTAAGTCACAAGGTATAGAAAAATGAAGAATAGAGGTCTATGACTAATATCTGAAAATCTTATTTCATAAAATGGATATTTGAACGAAAACTATCCTTCTTTAAAACATTATTCAAAGAATAGAGGATCAAGAGGTGATGCCGATGGCCACTTGATCTACTTTCAAGTCTTTTCTGGAAAGCAGATTAGAATCAGCTCCTTTCTTCAAAACAAGGTCTAGGAGGGAGAGAGCCCACAGGCCCACCCAGACATTCCATTATCTGGAGGGAAGAGAGGTGATGTGTGTAGCTGACGGTATTGGGGGATACCAGGTAAGTACGTTGGGACAGAGATGGGGGAGTACAAGGAGGTGGGAAAGTGGGCCAGGAAGCAATGTGGGAGAGAGATATGGGCTCCATCCAGTTTGCAACTGTGCCGAGAAGTGTAGCATATCAGCAAAAATCTCATCCACTCTCACACACTGCCACAAGCCACCAATGTCCAGCATGATGGCCAGCATCATAGCCAGGAAGGGCACTAGAATTGTCAAACCACTCATCTCACAGTATGAAGCATGCATAGAGCAATTCCTGAAACTGGGAATCCACTCCAATGCACATTATTCTTCACTCAAAGTACTATGAGTAAGAGTATGTTAAAACAAAAAAATCTTAACGATAGTGTTAGCCAAAAGTTTTAGGAATTCTAAATTATTCCCAAATTACTTAAAAATAGTGTAGGAAAATTTAGATAGCATCTACTTCTTTCCTTGACTGTTGTTTCTTCATTACACAGGATTTATATTCTCTTTGTCCTCCATACACGTTGATGCATTTCCTACTAATCATTTTAACAAAGTTAAATTTAACAAAAGTCTCATTGTATGAAATTTACTTTCCTGGAGTACAGACTAAACAACTCCAAACTCTAAGTATCCACTACTGACAAACATCCAGAGAAATTAGCTGCTTGGTGTATGCAAAGATAGATGTCTCTAATTAAAAGTAGAGGCAGAGATTTTAAATACTATCCTGATGCAGTTAAAAAATTTCCTGTACAGTTACTTCCCCAAATTGTTAAGATTCTCTTTGTTCTCAGGCTTCTGAGGAAATGAGCAAATCCTCCAGCTGTGGTCACAGGTTCATCCACTCTGGTCTTTGATGTGCAGGGCCAGTCTCCTGCACTGTCCCAGAAAACACCAGCCCACTGAGGAAGGCTTACGTTGCCCCCTCAAGACCAACTGCCCTGCCTCTCCACTCCCCTGGAGAAGGCAAATAAACAGAAATCCAGCAGATACTTCTAACTGCTGCCTTTTAATCCCTCTTATGAAAGTGTGTTTCCGTTTGAATACATAATCATGAAAACATGCAGGCGCTGGTCTCTTCAGAGGGTTGGAGAGAGAGATATAGCAAAGGCCCAGATGCAAGCTCCCTGGAGGAAACATGAGGCTTTAGTTAAAGGTTCTATTTTCAGAGTCCTGTAGAAAATGTAACAGTGCAGTGCCTGACCTGCTGTGAGGCTCCACAAGCAACAGGACACAAAGACATGATACTATACATAGAGAATCCTAAAGATGCCACCAGAAAACTACTAGAGCAAATCAATGAATTTGGTAAAGTAGCAGGATACAAAATTAATGCACAGAAATCTCTTGCATTCCTATATATTAATGATGAAAAACCTGAAAGAAAAATTAAGGAAACACTCCCATTTACCACTGCAACAAAAAGAATAAAATA
>NC_041217.1:27388415-27388885 GCF_002837175.3 Physeter macrocephalus
CATTGTGAAAGTGACTATACTACCCAAAGCAATCTACAGATTCAATGAAATCCCTATCAAACTACCATTGGCATTTTTCACAGAACTTGAACAAAAAACTTCACAATTTGTATGGAAACACAAAGGACCCCAAATAGTCAAAGCAATTTTGAGAAAGAAAAACGGAGCTGGAGGAATCAGGCTCCCTGACTTCAGACTATACTACAAAGCTACAGTAATCAAGACAGTATGGTACTGGCACAAAAACAGAAACATAGATCAATGGAACAGGATAGAAAGCCCAGAAATAAACCCACGCACATGTGGTCACCTTATTTTTGATAAAGGAAGCAAGAACATACAATGGAGAAAAGAGCCTCTTCAATAAGCGGTGCTGGGAAAACTGGACAGTTACATGTAAAAGAATGAAATTAGAACACTCCCTAACACCATACACAAAAATAAACTCAAAATGGATTAAAGACTTAATT
>NC_041217.1:27390015-27395162 GCF_002837175.3 Physeter macrocephalus
GGTGGGATAGGGAGGGTGGGAGGGAGGGAGATGCAAGAGGGAAGAGAGATGGGAACATATGTATATGTATCACTGATTCACTTTGTTATAAAGCAGAAACTAACACACCATTGTAAAACAGTTATACTCCAATAAAGATGTTTAAAAAAAATAAAAACTTTATGGCTAAGATGGATTTTTCCATCAAGCTAGGACATGGAGGACACAGAATGAGTGAACCCCTTCAGGAGAAGCCGAGGGCTCTCTCTCAAACTGACAGCTCCTCCCACTCCCGTGGAAAATGAGGCTGCCATCCTTCTCCCAATCAGATCAGGAAAGGCACCCAGAGAGGTAACGGACATTGCTAAAGGATTCCTTGAAGGAAAAAAATGATGTGAAAATACATCTGGAGAGGTGACTTACAAGCGATTTACAGTGATTAGTGATTTCACTAATCAAACTGGAAAACCAGTGTTTGTGAAAGCACAAGCAGGCACTGGCCAGAAGGCCAGGCTCCTGGGAGGCTAAGCCTGTTCGATCTTTGCTTCAATTGTCCCAACCAGAGTAGAATCACTTTAAATCTCTGGCTCCAGCTGACGTAGTAAGGAGAGCTCAGCTCTTGAGCTGTGCCAATCCTCACATAATTAATTTTCTTTGAAGGCTCCATTGGGACAGCGACTTTCCTTTATCTCTAAGGAGCACCAGGACCTGCCAGCCACTAAGAGGTCTCCCTCCTCCACCTTCAGGAGAGCTGTGGCCCTGATATGGCTGTGATGCTCATGGTTGGTCCCCTCTTTGTCCAATAGTCTTTGCTGGCTTTCTTAGGAGCCAGCACCTGAAATGGAAGAGCTGGCAGATATAGGTGCAACATCCACATGGCCTTAGGGGGAAGACTAGGCCACTTCTCACCATAAATCTGCACATCTGCTTTCTCTCTGATTTTGCTTCTAGTTCCACTTGCCTCTTCCTCTTCCCTAGCTGTGCAAGGCAGCAAAGGCCCATGAGTCTCCGATTCAAAGTCACATTAGGACAGGGGTTAACACATACTGCAAATACAATCAACAGCATGTACAGGGATCTCCTTGGTTGATGAAGTTCCCAGGCCAGCAGGTGCATTGTCACTGCTACAGGGGAAAGCAAGAGACCCTGGAGCAGCCCAGTAGATAAACATGTCTGCACGATGACAGAGCTTTCCTACTTGGTTGTGGCCAAAAATAAAATCAAGGTTTCTTTGGCAACGTCTAAACACACTGACATTTCTCCTTGTTTTAGAAGGTCAGTTTTCATTCCTCAGTCTTGGCTCCTAAACTAATAGCAAATTTGAAATAATTACAACTGACTCATTTCTTTTTACAAGAACTACTGAGGTTGTGAGGGCTAAACTCACACTGGTAAGTGTGGGGCCACTGGAGCCATATTAAAGATGCAGGCCGGTGCCTTGGGAGTCAAGATGGCAGACTAGGAGGACGCGGAATTCGCGCCTTCTCACAACTAGGGCACCTACCAGACACCGGTGGGGGACCATGGACACCTAAGGGGACGGGAGGAACCCCCAGCGACTGGGTAGGATGTGGGATGTAGGGGGAAGTGAAGGGGGAGGAGAAGTGGAGGCGGGATGGGACTGGCGCCCCTGAGGGGCGGCTGGGGGAGGGGAAGGGATCCCACCAGAGAAGGGGGAAATTGGGGAACCACCGGGAGGGCAGAGGATCAAAAGGGAGCATGGCCAGGTTTCCCCTGCCCACTTGGGCCCACAGGAACCTGCTGAGATCCCGGGCCTGATCCGCTGCCCACCTAGGCCCCCTCCAGCTGTGGGGGTCCTGAGGGAGTGGGAGGCAGGGAAGGGGGAGCAAAAGTACAGGCCGGACCTCCGGGATGGCATCCCTGAGGGGGGGCTGGGGGAGGGGAGGAGTTCCTACACCCAGCGGGACCCACCCACGGTTAGGGGTCCAGCAGGGACAGAGGAGACCCTGGGGGAGACCATGGGGGAGGGCATGGAGGAACAGAAGGGAAAGCGGCCAGTGCTTTCCCTGTCCACTTGGGCACCAGGGAGCCTGTTGGGTTCCCAGGCCAATCCTCTGCACTCGGAGCCTCCTCCCGTGCAGGGCCAACGCCCCGCTCCTATACCCCCAGCCAGGGCCCTACCTCTAGGGAGACCCCCTCCAATGAGCTGGGCCTAAACCCCACCACACACCCTCACTCAGGACCCTAACTCCCAACTCCAGAACTCCACACTCCAGAGGCCCTCCTTTCCACCTGCTGCCTCTCCCCTTCCGCCCAGGTGCTAAGCAGAGGCCCCACCCCAGGCTTGAACGTCACCCCGCCTAGACCACGCTGCATGCTCAAACGTCACCCCCCACCGACCTAGGTCCTGCCCCACCCTAAGCCCCACCCCTGCCTAGTTTCCACCCCCACCTAAACTCTGCTCCCATAGCCAAGTCTTTTATTTTTTTCTTTTTTCCTTTTTCCCCTTTTAGACTGGGGTTCTGTTTTACCTTGTTGATTCACTATTGTTGGTTCTTTTATAATTTTTGTTTTTCCTAATAAATCTATTATTTTTCAAATTTTATTTTATTCTTTATACTTTGTTATTGTTCTCTCCTTTTGGCTTGTTCCCCACTCCCCCACAACCTTTTTTTTTTCTTTTTTCTGTTGTGGTTTTATTTTACTTTGTTGCAGTTGTTACGATTATGGTTTTACTTTTCCTAATATAATTTTTATCTTTCTAATTCTATATTGTTTTTTATTCTTTGATATTGTACTAGTCCTTTTTTTCTTTCTTCCTTTTTTTTTACTGTGCCATGAAGCTTGCAGGATCTTGGTTCCCAGGCTGGAGGTTGGGCCTGAGCTCCTGTGGTGGGAACTCGGAGTCCAAACAGCTGGACTAACAGAGAACCTCAGACCCCAGGGAATATCAATCAGAGTGAGGCCTCCCAGAAGTCCTCATCTCAGCACCAAGACCCAGCTCTATCCAACTGCCTGGAAACTCCAGTACTGGATGTCTCAAGCCAAACAACCAGTAAGACAGGAATACAGTGCCACCCATCGAAAAAGAAAAAGAAACGACAAAAAAATATGTTACAGATGAAGGAACAAGGTAAAAACCTACAAGACCAAATAAATGAACACGAAATAGGCAACCTACCTGAAAAAAAATTCAGAGTAATGATAGTAAAGATGATTCAAAATCTCAGAAACAGAATGGAGAAAATACAAGAAACATTTAACAAAGATATAGAAGAACTAAAGAGCAAACAAATGGTGATGAACAACACAATAACTGAAATTAAAAATACTCCAGAAGGAATCAGTAACAGAATAACTGAGGCAGAAGAACGGATAAGTGAGCTGGAAGATAAAATAGTGGAAATAACTGCCAGGAAGCAGAATAAAGAAAAAAGAATGAAAATAATTGAGGACAGTCTCAGAGACCTCTGGGACAACATTAAACACACGAACATTTGAATTATAGGGGTCCCAAAAGAAGAAGAGAAAAAGAAAGGGTCTGAGAAAATATTTGAAAATATTATAGTTGAAAAGTTCCCTAATATGGGAAAGGAAATAGTTGATCAAGTCCAGGAAGCACAGAGAGTATCATACAGGAAAAATCCAAAAAGAAACATGCTGAGACACATATTAATCAAACTATCAAAAATTAAATACAAAGAAAAAATATTAAAAGCAGCAAGGGAAAAACAACAAATAACATACAAGGGAATTCCCATAAGGTTAACAACTGATTTTTCAGCAGAAACTCTGTAAGCCTGAAGAGAGGGCAGGACATATTTAAAGTGATGAAAGGGAAATCCTACAACCAAGATTACTCTGCCCAGCAAGGATCTCATTCAGATTCGTTGGAGAAATTAAAACCTTTACAGATAAGCAAAAGTTAAATGAATTCAGCACCACCAAACCAGCTTACAACAAATGCTAAAGGAACTTCTCTAGGCAGGAAACACAAGAGAAGAAAATGACTTACAATAACAAACCCAAAACGATTAAGAAAATGGTAAAAGGAACATACATATCAATAACTACCTTAAATGTAAATGGATTAAATGCTCCAACCAAAAGATATAGACTGGCTGAAATGGATACAAAAACAAGACCCATATAGACCTAGTCTACAAGAGACCCACTTCAGACCTAGGGCCACATAAAGACTGAAAGTGAGGGGATGGAAAACGATATTCCATGCAAATGGAAATCAAAAGAAGGCTGGAGTAGCAATTCTCATATCACACAAAATAGACTTTAAAATAAAGACTATTACAAGAGACAAAGAAGGATGCTACATAATGATCAAGGGATCAATCCAAGAAGAAGATATAACCAAATCAAGCCCTGGTAAATTTAAGAAAAATGAAATCGTATCAAGTATCTTTTCTGACCACAACTCTATGAGATTAGATATCAATTACAGGGAAAAAATCTGTAAAAAATACGAACACGTGGAGGCTAAACAATATGCTACTAACCAACCAAGAGATCACTGAAGAAATCAAAGAGGAAATAAAAAAATACCTCGAAACAAATGACAATGAAAACACGATGACCCAAAACCTATGGGATTCAGCTAAAGCAGTTCTAAGAGGGAACTTTAGAGCCATACAGTCCTACCTCAAGAAACAAGAAACATCTCAAATAAACAACCTAACTTTACACCTAAAGCAATTAGAGAAAGAAGAAGAACAACAACAAAAAAAACCCAAAGTTAGCAGAAGGAAAGAAACATAAAGATCAGATTCAAATAAATGAAAAAGAAATAAAGGAAATGATAGCAAAGATCAATAAAAATAAAAGCCGGCAATTTGAGATGATAAACAAAAGTGATAAACCATTAGCTGGACTCATCAAGAAAAAAAGGGAGACGACTCAAATCAATAGAATTAGAAATGAAAAAGGAGAAGTAACAACTGACACTGCAGAAATACAAAGGATCATGACAGATTATTACAAGCAACCCTATGCCAATAAAATGGACAACCTGGAAGAAATAGACAAATTCTTAGAAAAGCACAACCTTCCTAGACTGAACCAGGAAGAAACAGAAAATATAAACAAACCAATCACAGGGACTGAAATTTAGACTGTGATTTAAAAATCTTCCAGGAAACAAAAGCCCAGGACCAGATGGCTTCAAAGGCAAATTCTATCAAACATTTAGAGAA
>NC_041217.1:27395463-27396913 GCF_002837175.3 Physeter macrocephalus
AATCACTGATGAACATAGATGCAAAAATCCTCAACACAATACTAGCAAACAGAATCTAATAGCACATTAAAAGGATTATACAGCATGATCAAGTGGGGTTTATCCGAGGAATGCAAGGATTCTTCAATATACACAAATCAATCAATGTGATAAACCATATTAACAAACTGAAAGGATAAAAACCATATGATAATCTCAATAGATGCAGAAAAAGCTTTTCACAAAATTCAACACTCATTTATGATAAAACCTCTCCAGAAAGTAGGCATAGAGGGAACCTACCTCAACATAATAAAGGGCATATATGACAAACCCACAGCCAACATCATTCTCAATGGTGAAAAACTGAACCCATTTTTTCTAAGATCAGGAACAAGACAAGGTTGCCCACTCTCACCACTATTATTCAACATAGTTTTGGAAGTTTAACCACAGTAATCAGAGAAGAAAAAGAAATAAAAGGAATCCAAATCAGAAAAGAAGAAGTAAAACTCTTACTGTTTGCAGATGACATGATACTATACATAGAGAATCCTAAAGATGCTACCAGAAAACTACTAGAGCTAATCAATGAATTTGGTAGAGTAGCAGGAAATAAAAACTAATGCATAGAAATCTCCTGCATTCCCATACACTAATGATGAAAAATCTGAAAGAGAAATCAAGGAAACACTCCCATTTACCACTGCAACAAAAAGAATAAAACACCTAGGAATAATCTGACCTAAGAAGACAAAAGACCTGTATGCAGAAAACTATAAGACACTGATGAAAGAAATTAAAGATGATACAAACAGATGGAGACATATATTACGTTCTTGGATTGGAAGAATCAACATTGTGAAAATGACTATACTACTCAAAGCAATCTACAGATTCAATGCAATCCCTATCAAACTACCATTGACATTTTTCAGACTAGAACAAAAAATTTCACAATTTGTATGGAAACACAAAAGACCAAGAATAGCCAAAGCAATCTTGACAAAGAAAAACGGAACTGGAGGAATCAGGCTCCCAGACTTCAGACTATACTACAAAGCTACAGTAATCAAGACAGTATGGTACTGGCAGAAACACAGAAATATAGATCAATGGAACAGGATAGAAAGCCCAGAGATAAACCCACGCACATTTGGTCACCTTATTTTTGATAAAGGAGGCAAGAATATACAATGGAGAAAAGACAGCCTCTTCAATAAGCAGGGCTGGGAAAACTAGGTAGCTACAGGTAAAAGAATGAAATCAGAACTCTCCCTAGCACCATACACAAAAATAAACTCAAAATGGATTAAAGACCTACATGTAAGGCCAGATAACTATAAAACTCTTAGAGGAAAACATAGGCAGAACACTCTATGACATAAATCATAGCAAGATCCTTTTTGACCCACCTCCTAGACAAATGGAAATAAAAACAAAAATAAACAAATGGGACCTAATGAAACTT